>NC_049172.1:24622872-24872872 GCF_009769625.2 Cygnus olor
TATCCTCAGATGTTCCGAACACCTCTTGAAAAACAAACAAATAATAATTTATGGTCAAACAAATAAAACTCCCCATGCTACATTAAAAGGTCTTACAGTTTGGATAACCAGGATATCTGGTTATTTCCTTTCATATTGCAGCAAGAACCACAGTTTATTTTTAGGGTTGTCATTCCAGATTTAAATTAAAATAAAAGTAACAGCAACAATAAACATTTATGACTTAAGAACTATAGATAATCTTCTCACTGCTGCTCTTTTTGTAGAGCTCAAACAAAAGGATATTCTGCCCCCATTGGTAAAAAGGAGGATGACTAATGAGGGTACTTATATTGCACTTTCATTTTGTGTTCTACCAGGATGTTGCTCTTGGCACTCCTGTGGAGAAGCAACACAAGATTACGGTCCAGAACTCTTTCTTACCCACTCTGTGATGAGAGGAAGACCACAGCAAGTGTTATTTCTGGTAAGTACATCTCTCCTTAGTTCTTTTTCTTACTTTTTTATATCTTTTGTTTGAGTTTTGGTTCACTTTTCTATATTATTTCTGAATGTCACTGCATCATTTCTTTGACGTCAATAGTGCATTACAAGCACTCTGTAGCACTTCCAGGATTTTGCACACAAAATTGTGGAAGCTCTCTGACTTCCCTAAAACATATGTGTAACAATCACTTTGCAGCACAAAATGCTCTGCCATCACCTCAGAAAAAGCTTTGTATGTGATACTTTTTCCCAAAACAAACTGCCCAGAAATTGATGTACCCAGACAGTGATTGCGTGTAGAGAAAAATAGGAGAGAGCAAAAACATTAGCTTGTAAGACAACTATCTCTGTCTGACCCTACAGAAATTTGGAAAGCAGAATAAGGAGAATTCATTAGATTCATGGCTCCCCGCTAATTCATTATTTTTCAAAGTTGGAGTGAAAGTTTTCTGGGATTTTTCTTTATTTTTTTTTCTTTTTAAGTTCTTACTTTTTAAAAGTTAAATCATAATCAAAAACATATGCCATCTCTCTTCAACTGCATATTTTTTGAAGAAAGCACATTGGTATTTATCAAATAAGGATTAATATGAATCTAGCATTTCAACAAATGCCGAAGAGAATAAACATTAGCTATGTGGATACAGTCCTTTAAGGAGGCAGACAACTCTCAGTTACACTAGAATTATACAGTTCTAAGAAGCACATTTTCCATTATTGTGGATAGTGTGGTTTTAATTGATCAGGCTAGCTTTTTAAGAAGCCTTGCAGTATAAGCATACAGTTACTTTCCAAATGTATAGATATTTGCATTGCTCAATGAGTTGATAATCAAATGAATAGTGTAGACAGTCCTTCGTATGGTGTGTTGCCAAAGTTGCAAGAGGCATGGGAGGGGTTCACATATTTTTGTTGTGTTTTTATTGCCAGCTGCCATACTGCTGTGGTGTTTAAAGACAGTGCCAAATACAGGGTTTTAAAGGTTCTCCTGTAATTATATCAGATAGAGAGAGGGCAGGGCGTGCTTTAACACTGAATCCTGCCTTATTCATTTAGAGCCTGGCTCCAGTCTTGAGAAGTTTAAGGCCTGGCAGAGCTGCCTGCTAGAGAGGAGGCCTGTGCGGCTTTGGCAGTGCACATTCGTGCTCACATTCATGTTCTTCTGGTACCCAGCACCTTTTTAAAATCTGTTGGTTCTCAGGCATGGAATTACCCCCCATATTCTAGATGTCTAGTGACTTCTTAAAAGCATTCTAAATCATACTCATGTCCTCACTGGGCACTGTGTTAACTTACTTGCTTCATGTTTGTTTGCTAGCTTGGTTTTATTTCTTTAAAACGGTGGTAATGCTGAGCATAAAAGCAGGATCTTGAGCTTGCAAGAAAAGGCATGCTGGAGAGCTCAAAAACATCTCAGAATAGGAACCAAGACTGGATCCCCAAATCCTCATGTCAATAGCTTCCTGGGAAGCTATTTCTCTCTTCACCAGATGTTTCCCACTAAATAATTTTATTTACCATAAAACTTTTCTTTCATCAATAGTAGGTGTTTTCACCAACTTCTTGTCACTTCAGATAAGTGACAGAAATCTCTCTCTTATAATTTCCTCTTCTCTAATGTGAATTAAAGGCAATATAAAAACCAGTCATCACCTCCCTCACTTCTCATTTTCTGTAACATGTTCCCCACAAGCCCTGAAAAATCTTTTCACAAAAACTGCATGCTTTCTAGGCATTCTTACAAATCAGGAAATTGCACATCACAAGTTTCTCATTCCCGTTTTGAATGTTTCCACTGACTTTTCTGTTTGACTTTATAAAGTAAAGTGATCTAGTCTTCCCTTTATGATCTTCCTTATGCAACTAAACCAAGCCTTTTTATTCTCATATTCTGCTAAAGCACTGACTATGAGATTTTTTTTTCTGCATGTACTTCTGTTGTTCTGGATGAGCAAAATATTCCAGCCCCTGAACTAGCATGGGCTGTGATGTTCTGTAAATATGCCTTTTGGCAAATCTTTGAGCCTGTTGTTCATTCAGTTTCTTGCCCTTTAAGTTAGTCTGACAACTTTGGCAACCAGTCTATCTATCAGATGTCTTGAATTTTTCTGTATACTGCAAGTTATAATATCTGAAATAAAGCATAGCTGCATAACCTCACCTTTTGATGCAGTAATTGCTGCCTTTCTACCCTGGTGCACAACAGAGAGATCATACAGAAATGACATCATGAAAAAAACTCTGGGACATGAAAAACTGTTATACTTGCTGAACAAGGTTTCTTGTTAAAGAATGCCTGGTAACACAACACTAAGTCTTTTACCTGATTTGTCTTTTAACTCTCCCACATAATTTTAGACATTTGGGACATTTCTCTAGCTTTGTTTTCCATCTTTCCTTTGCAGTAGAAGCTGCATAAAGGAACATACAAAAGTATACACGCTGTGGCAACTGTGTTTGAATGCCCTCCTATGTTCATTGCCTGATAATCCATTCAGAGCTGTGATATTGCTTACCTAGTTGTCATAGCAGCTTGAATAACACCTTGCAGAGTACAGAAATGGTCACAGAAATTAGGCGTGGATCTCTTTTTCGCAAAAAAAACTTTTTTGAGTGAACAGGGTGACACATCTGAGAGAGATCATATTCCTATCTTCTTTTTAAGAATGGGTTAAAATCACCTGGTAATCTCTTCATGCTTTGATGCCATTGTGTTCTGTGTGGAACACTGGAACATAAGCCATGGGATATTGAAAAGAGTAAATATAAGTAAATATAAGTAAATGGAGGGAAATGGAAGAGGAAGGACCATAACAGCAGAAGGAAAACAAAATTAATGAAAGTTTGCTAACCAACACTAGTACTGGAAACCAGTAAAGTGAAATCACATTCTGCACATAAATAACATATAAATATCACATGCATTTAGCATTGCAGTCAGTGGGGCTGGGTGGAAGATTTAATCTGAATGGCTTCAACATCTAGGGCATTATTTAGTGTTATTGATACTTTTAAAATTTGAACAGAAAGTGCAGATTACCTGCATGGAATTGCTTGTCGCTCAAAGCAAACTTTCATGCAGTCATTTAAAATCTTTTCATGCCTGTGATTTCAGATAATAGTCATTTGTGATTTTTATGAGTCCAGTTAGCATATTGTATGACAAACCCCTAGGGCAAGTAAAAAAAAAAAAAAAAAAAAGACACACAAAGGTGCTATGATTTGGTTTGACTGTACCATTAAGCATAATCAGCTTCCCCCCCACACTAAATAAGATACCCAATGCATGTACTCAGTCTCTATAACTATTTAGGAAGATAGATCCTTCATAGTTGCTTGTTGAGACAGATCTTCCAAGTTTTTATATAAAGTCTGATATGGGTTTTTCTTAAGGATAGATTATGTGAAAATGTGGACCAACAAAAAGCAGAAGTCCTCATGCTTCTCTATTCTTTCATGAATATTGAAGGCAAGGTTCAAAAACTGCCAATTTATGAGTCATGGAAAACAAACCCTTCATAACTAGCCACCCAAGTTTCAGCAAGAAGTCTACGAAGAGATGCTAACTCTGGATTTCTAACAATGCAAATGTCTATAAAGAGCTTTTTTTCTACGGGCAACATTTAATCTTTTGATCACATTACAGACCAATGTTGGTAAAGGACTATGCCAGAACAAAATTCTTCGGAGTCACTGCAGTGAGTTATCAGCAAATTTGGTGCAGTGTGAAGGAGCAGAGCATATATATCCCTTACAGCCAAGCAATCTCTGCTGGCCCTGGTAAATCACTATCATCCTTCTGGTACTTCCTCCTGTATTTGGAGGATTGGCACATTCTGTTCTAGCTGAGAATGCTGTCTTTGATTTCAGATATATTTTTGCCAAGGTTATAGGTATTGATGTGGAACTTTTTTTTTTTTTTTTTTTTTGCCTTCTTGCACAAGTACATATAATGGACCCTTTCCATTATTACATTCAGTGAACAAAATCAGATTTAGAAACCTTGGGTTAGTATATTACAATACTTCAATTTCTGTAACTTCAGCCTACCATGTCCAGGATTATATTCAGCCAAGCTGACTGCTAGAACACAGACTTGTAAGATTTGTTTAATGCAGAGTGTGTGCACTCAAATCTTAAAGCATTCCAGTGCCACTGAAGAGTCCAACTTGTTCTCAAAATTCGTGCAGAGTTATCAACAATTTAGAAAAGAGCTGCCAAAGGTCATACTGACTACAACGATTTGACAACACAAAGGCTTTTTTTATTGATCTTTTCCTTGCGTAGCACTTTAAAAAAATATTGATACGCAGTGAAAATAACGATTGTGACGGATGTTGATTGTGACTTGGCCAAAGGTTGAGGAAGGGGAGAAGTTATCGGGGTTGTGCTGAGGGTGAAAGACTCCACTTTAATGCTATTGTTTGGTCTGTGTGTGGTAACACTGTTCTCATGATGTGCCTTTGACTGGGCACTGTGGTTGCCTCTCAGCAGATTAGGGAAGCTGGCTCAGCTG
The DNA here is from genome assembly GCF_009769625.2 of Cygnus olor. Taxonomy (NCBI): domain Eukaryota; kingdom Metazoa; phylum Chordata; class Aves; order Anseriformes; family Anatidae; genus Cygnus; species Cygnus olor. Next base: position 24,627,875 of record NC_049172.1, read on the forward strand.
GTTGGGAAAGACTTCATTAGGCATGGCAGTTTAGGTGGCACAAATTTCACAGCTCCAAAGCAATTTGGAGTCCTCCCAGAAATACAGGTATCATAGTCAAACAAATCACTAACCCCAGAGACCAGCTCCGACTGCTTTTCTGAAGTACTGTGAATCATGATCTTTAGGAAAACTAGATGGCTGCTGTCCAATTTTGCAGCTGGATTATATTAGTTCACATTTTTAAGGACAAAGGTTATAACAACAAGTTCTTGTGTTACTCAATTTACTCAATTAGGTAACATTGTTACCTTAATAGTTCTGTAACAGTTTGCTGGTGTTAGGAGTAATATAATTTGGTTCTTCTAGGGAAAAAAATGAATTGAATTAAGGGTGTTCCATATATGAAGGCAGCATAGCAGAAAACAGGCAGTTGGGAGGAGAAACCAAACAGGTGTACTGTTGCTGTCGCTGAGAAGCAAGGAAACGCTGCAACAGACAGTAATGATAGAGATGAAGTCTGAGTCAGAGTACCTTTGGGCCTCGAAAGCACAAGCAAAAAGTTTAAACCTGATACACCAGGCAAAAGAAAACAGAGCACTCCAAAGAAAAGCGTGTCGTAATACACAGATGCATACCTGGCATATGTACATTTACGGCACTTAAGGCTGGAGCGATGGATTTTCCCATCTGCCCAACGCTCTGCCGCAGTGGGTTTCCTGTGGGATAACATTTGTGAGCCTCCAGTGAAATATTAACAAACAAGAAACATGATTTCAGCTTTTTGATCAGTAAGACTGCTCTTATTTCTAACGTACGGTGATATATGCTACTTGGTCTTGATACATTCACTTTTAATCAAACGTAATTTGTATTATGTCGCGGGATATTCGGCTTGCAAGCTGTAAAAGTGGTTAACCATTTCTGGAAGCACAAGCCGCGTTACACACAGACCCGAGCGTTTCTCGAAAGCAGTTATCTCCATGTGCCCGCCGTTCGCCCCGTTTAATGACCGCTTCTTCGCTATTCCCGGCTGTGAGGAAAGGACAAGCACCCTGTGCCTGTTTGCTTTTCGGGACCGGCTTCCTTCCCCCTGCTGCTCTCCGCCTGGCCCACCCGCAGGGCGCTCAGCCTCGGTCGGCTGCCGGGAGCCCTCTCGGAGCCCGCAGCCTCCTCTCAGCCCATCCGCGGCGGGCCGGGGGCTCTGCCCCAGCTCTGGCTGTCCCGGGGCCGGCGGGGGGCGCCGGGGGGGCTCCTGGCCGGCCCTCGCTGCTTCGGTCTTGCCCTGGAGAGCGAGCTAGCAGGGACCGAGCCGCTCCGCCCCCGCTCCCCCCGGCCCCGGGCGGCTCGAGGCCGTACGCGAGGGGAGCGGGGGGGAATGGGCCGCAGCGGCACCGCCGGGGGGAGGAGGAGAAGGGCGAGGAGGAGGAGAAGGAGGAGGGCAGAAGGGAGGGAGCGACGGAGGGAGGAAACTTGGGGCAGGTGACACGGCGCTAGGTTCCTCCGGCGGGGCGGGAGAAGCCTCCTGTGCGCCGGCCGGGCGGGACGGGCCGGCAGCGCCATGCACGTCAATGGCAAGGTGGCGCTGGTCACCGGCGGGGCGCAGGGCATCGGCAGGGCGTTCGTCCAGGCGCTGCTGGGCAAGGGAGCCAAGGTAAGCCCCGGGCAGCGCCCCCGCCACGAATACCGGCAGCCCCCGAGCCTCGGCGGGGCTCCGCTCAGCCCCGCTCCTTCCCTTCCCTCCCTCCGTCCCCGGGCAGGTAGCGCTGCTGGACCGCAACCTCGAGGCCGGGCAAGAGAGCAAGGAGGCCCTGGATGAGCAGTTCGAGGCGCAGAGGACGGTGTTCATCCAGTGCGACGTTACGGACCCCGAGCAGCTGAAAGGTAAGGGGCCAAGCGTCAGCGCTGCGTTCCGGCTCAGCGCGCCGAGGGATCCCAGGCTGCTGCACCTATAGGTGCGCAATTACGGGTGCTGCAGGACAGCCTACTCCCAATCGCTCCTGACAGTGACTCAAAAAGGATTTGTTTCTGAACCTGCAGATGTGAAATATGACTGCCAGCGCGCGCGTATTTCACTGTGTTACTTGGCACATCGTAAAGAAAAGCCAGAGAAATCATTTCCATTGAGCGCTGTGTGACATTTTTGCATGAAAGCCTCTGCAGAAGATAGTTGTTATTTTATGAGTAATATACATAAACTTTAAAGCACGGACTTGCTTTTTATGAGGCTTCAGTACAGACTCCAAGCTGCATTCTCTCATCACAGGAGTAATAAATCTCCTCCAGGTTGCAGTGCTCTTTCTGTACAGCATGCTTGCCTTCAACGTCTGCTGCTGTGCCGAAAGAAGAGTTGGCAATAGATGGCACGCTGCTTTAGTGTGGGGTTGGATAAGGATCGATAAAGTTTTGCATATGTTTTGCAGATGCAGGGCATGGCAAGGAGCTTCCTTCACATATGATTGCCATTCATGTTCTCAGTGAATAAATCCTACTCCCCACTGACATCTTGGAATAGTTTGTAATTTTGACATACCCTTCACAACATCTCATAGTCACCACATCACTTCATTAAAGTTTCATTCTTAGGTTACGTTCACAGGTAGTGAGTCACTTTCAGATTTTGACATAACTGTTGTTAGTACCCTTTCCCCAGATTCATTTGTGTCAGGCTAGATGCGAGCGTTGTTAGTTCTACTTTTATGCACTACACTTCACTCGCTGCTTTCTCAACAGTAGTGGTGAAGCATATCCATTCCTCTTTCACAAAGCATTGCGGATAGTCCGGAACTCAGCAATATTGTTCCCAGCTCCAAGCTAGCATGATTATGCCCAATTCCAGTATTTTACATGGGAGATACTGGACTTTAAACGTGAGATCTGCTCTGATCAGCAAACTTTTTTGTTTGTTTATCAGCTAGGTTCATTACTGACTTTTTCTTCAAGTGGGAGGAGTAACTCAGGAGCAAGAATAAGCATCTTTAGGGGTAGGAATAGCATGTGCTGCAGCATGGCTGTTACCCCAGCATGCTTTCTCTCTCCCACTTCCCACATTTCCTCCTCATTTTAGTGCCAGGCTAGTGCAGGGCCTAAGGGCTGAGCCCTGGGAACTGGAGGGAGAAGGATGGGTCAGTGGGGAAGGATTTGGAACTAAGTTATCAGGAAAAGAATGATCAGAATAAGACTGGAGTGATGGCAAGGAAGCTGCTTATGCTTCTCTGTTATTGCATTTTTCCCGTTGCAGGTTGCTTAGCAGAAATTTGCCATCACAACTGCAAACGCTGTAGGGCTTCTGTTTGTTACTGCTTTGTCTTCTCTTCTCTTTCCTCACTTGCTATTGCAAACTGCTGATTAATAAACCTAATTTCACTCCTAGAATTTTATGCGTTTATTGGATGCATTGAGTCCTATACTTGCTTTTTACAGTCAATGTCATAAGTTTTCTTAGTTTAAGTCTTTCAATACGAAAAAAGTCACAGCATTAGAACTAATATCTGTAGGTATATATTGCTTATGGGTAGAAAAGCAGCTGCTTTATCCATATTCAATTCTTGCCTGTGCTTTCTTCTCTGTTGGCACTCTCACATGTTCCCCCCCCAAAATCTTCAATCTTGTTCCACTTTTTAAAAGTTACCATACACTGAATTTTGCTTTCCCTGAAAACTTAGGAAGCTCACTTATGACTGGTATTTAGGCTTACTTTCCACTGTTTTTCTTACCTCTCCATTAAAATGGATCCTCTTCTTCATTGTAATGATCAATGTTCTGCATGATCATCTGCTTTTATTTTATATGATTTCATAAGACAACTAGTCTGCAGTGTAAACAGAATTATTCTATATTCAAAAAGTGAAGAACAAAAAATCCGTTTAGAAAGACATGTGGGTGATAAGATTCTTAAGAATTTGTAGTGAGAATCTTCTTTTCTGTGGGAAGGTAACAGATGGACTATTGTAGCCAGGTAAACTTCTACCAGAAATATATTAAATTTCATAATCATTCTTTATTTTAACATAGATATGCAAACAGCTGAAAAACATTTTGCTATTTTCTTAAGGTGCAAGCTAGAAAACTACAATTAGTCAAGTCAATGTGTGAATTTAATAGTTAATGCAGATCATTTGGCAGAAGTACTGCTATCTCTGGTGTTTTTGAAAGCAAAAGATTCTCTTAAGAGTGGAGTTGATGAAATAAGCTATTTCAAAAAGGCTTAAAAGTGAATAGGAGAGCCATTTTGCAAAATTTGGAAGCTAATCAAGTACTCAAATTGCATTTATTGTATTAATTGAAACTAAGCTAAAGTACTCGATTCTGCTCCTAAGCTAAGTTTTTAGTTGACCTTGCTTGTGCAGGGGGAAGATGAGGAAGGATGACTGAAGAGTTAAGGGATCAGAGAATGAGACAGCAATAAACATAACAAATCCCTGAAAGGCAGAAAGCCAAAAAGAGATGCTTTAAAATATTAAGTTCTTCTGTAACAGAATATTATTAGAAAATCTGTACAATAAGGGTAGTTGGACAAATAAAACCTTTCCCAGCTACTTCCCAGCTCTTGTTCTGATGTCAGTATGATGACAGTGATGGATCTGTGTGATTCAGGGAAAAATAAGCTTGTAACAGTACATCTGGTGCTTTTGTAAACCCCTGCAAATATCAAAAAAAAAAAAAAAAAAAAAAAAAAAAGCTAGCTCAATCTCTCAGAGCTACTGCTATACCCTTGATTGACTTGATTGACACACTAATAGCCAAAGAAGAAATACCAGAGAATTCAGAGGATCCTGGGATCACCTTTTGGTGAAGTAGTTTCATTAAGGCCTGCTGAGCATAATTTCACTATACCTGAAATACTCTGGGTTTTAAATCAGTCACCAACTGATGTTTTTTAAAACAATATAGTGGAGGAGGAGTGTTTTGCGTAATGAAAAATGTTTAGTGATGAGGAATATCTGGAGGGAAGAACAAAAAAGCTATATTTGTATCTCAGATAAGGTCTGCAGTCATGGAAAAACTTAGTCTGGAAAGAACATCTGGAGGTCATCTCATCCAACTGTTCTGTCAGAGCAGGGCCAGACTAGATGCATTTGTTCATCACTATGACATCATTGTATTTTTCCATACACATCTTTTATCTTAGTTCAAACATTGTCACCTGGGAGAACACAGTGTCACTGTGGAAGTTTCCCAGTTCTTTATTTTTAAATTCTTTGGAAGACAGGTCATTATTTTCATCAACAGAAGAAGATTTGAATTTGTGAGATGTAATTAAAGTTACCTGATGTATAAAAACTTTTTCATAAATGGATAAATTTAATCAAGAACTGTGATGAATTGTTTTTACTTGAAAGATTCATATTAGTTATATCACTGGATAAGTACTGCATTCTTAAAATAAGTTAAATTCAGACTCAGACCAGAAAATGGTTCTGAACCTATGAAGCTTTTATTTTATATTTAAAATAGATGGAGCCAGATCTGGAATTTATTAACTACATCAAACTCAAGATGTAAGTGCTTAATTTATATAATTAGGATGCCAAACATCCAATCTAATACAAAATGTATGGGTGCTAAGAACTTTCATTTGCTCATGTTGTTAGGCATTATAAAACAGAGTGAAAAGCTTAGTGTGGTATCTTAATTCCTTCAGTTTTCCTGAATATGTTTAATATTGGTGAATGGTTAGATAAAACATGTAATTCTGTGTTGCTCATTAGTGATTAAGAAAACAGCTGAAACATTTTGATGGATTAATAAAGCATTGTAAGTATATGCTGTATTTTTATATTTAATGAATACATGTATTTCTGTGTCTTATTTTCCATAAGTGCTAGGAAGTTTTAACTTTGGATTTTACTATAGGTGCTTTCAAAAAAGTAATTGAACATTTTGGAAGGCTGGATATTGTGGTTAATAATGCTGGAGTGAACAATGAGAAGGACTGGGAGAGCACTATACAAATTAACTTGGTAAGCATTATCTGTTTTCACATACTCATACTTCAGTAATTGATGCTGGAATACACTTAACACTCCTTGGTTTATACAGATCATGCCACGTGACAAAACATGGATTATTAGTCTGGCAAGCACAGCTGTTCAAATAATAACCATCTAACTGCATATGTACAAACAAACGTCTGTGTGGTGTGTCCTTTATGTTGTCTATCCAAGATGTATGGCACAGTTACTCAGGCTAACACCAGACAACATTCTCCTTCTTGTGAAGCCCAATGAAATCCCACATAGGTGTAATAATTTGGTGCCCAACGCAGTAGAACTACACCTACATGAGGCCTACCGTTTACATGAATGTTTTAGTCCCCTGTTAGAGTCAGCTGGACTGCATTAGAGAATAAGTTGCCATCTGTTGGTACTACAAGAAAACTTGTTCAGCCAAGAGCTCCTACATTTTCTTCACCACTGAGGCAAGCATACAGCTTGAGTTTTTAATATAGACTATTTCACCATCATCACTAATTGAAGCACACCACTTAAGAGCGTTTGATAAAACCAGATATATTCAATGAATGTGTAAAACTCATTTTCAAGCAGACTGCTACTGGTTCTTTGATGTTATCTGGTATCTGGCTAACCCTATGGTAAAATCTTATTCCTCTCATGAGGGGAGACCTCAATAACTATCTCAGTGTTTTTTTTTTTGTTGTTGTTTGTTTGTTTTTAAAATTTAGGCTACAGAGTTAGGAGATCTAAGCTCCAAAAGAAAGAAAAAATTTCTAGGTTAATAAAATTCTGGCCAGCTTGTGTTCTACCACCTATGAAGTTCTAATTGGATGGTGATTCAGCAAGTTAATCCTATGGCCGTGCTTAAAAGCATTACAATCTCGATCTGCAAAGGCACTAGCAAAACAAAGCTTGGAAGAGTACTATTTGGAGTTTGAGTCCAATCAGTCATTTGGAATTTGTCAGACAAGCAGGATAGCTCAGGATATGAAAACTAAAAGCTTGGTTTTGTCAAAAGTTTTATGGACAAAGGTACCTGAGTCTTCGAATTGTCTCTCTCTGAAAACTAACAGATAATCAAAAAAGCCCAGGACAAGTAACACAAGATGTATATGAGACAAGCTCTAGAAAAATAATGGAGAAATCCATATTAAAAAAAAAAAAAGTTATAGATGTAGCAATATCTTTCTTTACCTTTTAAATCTATCCAAGGTCAAATTTGCTTATTCTTGGAAGGCACTAAACTGAGACCACAGATTAACGTTTCCACAATAAGAGAAATGATTATTTTTATTATGTTCATTTTCCTTTGTCTTTCCTTTATATCTTCCTTAAGATGTAACTATACATATTTTTTCCTCTCTCTTTCATTTCTGAAATATTCTGACAAATTAAACAACAGGATATTTCATATTGTGAACCTACAGGAGTGTGACATCATCAGTTATATGCAACATCAATACATATTGTCAGAGATCTTTGAATTTGAAAGAATTCAAGTTCTAGATTACTTATTTCTTTTTATTTTGTGCCTGAAGTTAATATAAGATATAATTTACTGTAGGCAGCCATCCACTTGTCAAATGTGCTTGCACATAGTTAGTCACAACCCCAAAAAAATTGAAGCCAATGTGAGAAATTCATTTGTCTGTGATTCACATATAAATTTAGCTCAAAAAATGAAGGTATCTGTGGTCGACAAATCTTGAAGATATTTAATGCCCAGGTAAATATCTTAACTTACAGACTGATGTCCAAACAAATTTGCAAATGTGGGAGGTAGGGGGAGGATATTGTAATTTATACATGATTGTTTGCGTTAGTTCACTATAGGTGTCCTACTGATTTAATTTGTAGCTGAACATTGAATAAATGCATCAATTCATGCAGGTGACTAGAACAAGTACATTTAAAATGATCAATCCAAGTAAAAGCACAGCCATGTGGGTTAAATTAAGGACACACTAAGATCCAAATATCTTAATTATTCTTTTGATTTGAATATTCTTTAACTACCTAACCTTGAGCCAACTACCTAGCTTATTTCCATAGGGCATTTCTATCTAGTTACTGTAATTTCCATGAACCAAGATATAAACATTTTTTGCTTCTTACTTATTAACTGTAACACGGAACAATAACAGCTGCTGCATGCAATATGCTATGTTGACCAGTTCCATAAAATATGTTTTGCTTCTGGTAGAGAAAGGAAAAAAATATGTACGAAAAATGCAATTTAAGAACGTCTCTATTTCCCCCACGTAGGGCATTTAAGTATCCTTTGCATTATCTCTAAGAACAAGAATAACCTCAATAGGCACACAGTTTGATACACATTATGCAAACATTTGACAGATTTTTTTTGTTATTTTTTTTTAGAGGGAAAAAAACCTCTACATGCCAATCTTTGTCTTGCTGATATTATTTATATATTTGTACAACAAATATTCCCTGCCCCAGTTTAAAGTACAAAGTGCAAAAGTAGAGCAGTACAGAGCAAGATAAATCAGAACAAACACATACGGGTGTGTTCTTTATGGCTAAAACAGTTCACAGAACCAGTTGGCCTTCAGGAACTTTTTTTTAAAGGAGGGCAAGGAAGTTTCCTGAGAGCACTGCTTGAGAAAGCATGAGGAACAGAAATGAAGAGCACATTTAAAGAATGGGACATGCTACAGAAGGAAAAAGAGGAGATAAAACACAATCCCTGCTTGTATCCATTACAGATTCTTATGAAGGAAACAAGACAGCTTGATAAAGATGGGAAGGAAAAAAAGAATATCAACCACTAGAAAGATTTTTCTTGCAGTGCTTTCCAGATCCTCGCTATATTTTGTCCTAAATAATATCCACCTTTTCATTACTTTATTAATATTTCTATTAACACTTTTAGTTCAGCATTCTAGCAATGCCATACATTCCCCACCAGAAAACTCCAAGGCTGGTAGTGTTGACTTGATCAAAATCAGCTTGAGACATTGATTCAACTATGATACCCGTATAAATTCCACCGTAAGTGGATATTACCAGTGTTGTTTCAACAGTCCATCACATAAACATACCCATACACAGAAAGGAATGAGACATAAGAACACACATTCTTATCAAGAGTCCTACCTACAGTCATCCAGAATGACAAAAACAGCGTTTCTTTCATTCAGCTTCACAAGAACTTATGCCTAAGGAATCCAGATATTTTATAGTCTGACTTTCCCCCTTCTTTTCACCTAAACGAGAGAAAGAAAAAAAAAAAAGCCCAAATTTTGATGAGCTTTGAACCCACGTTAGTTAAACACAAGATGTTCTGAAAGGCTTTCTTGTCCTGAGGTTCTATGCTTTCTGGAACAGATAGTGGCTGCTATAATTACAGTATCTTTTCTCTTTACAAATGTATTTAGTACATTTTATACTCACAGAATCCCAAAATTAACTTGAAGGTCTCTTTTTATGCTCATAGTAGAGGTTTCTGAAGACTGACATAGGTCACACTATACAGTGAATCACATATCCTTACATCATAAATATTACCTGAATTCAAAGTGCAGGAGCATTTTACATAAAGTTTTGACCATGTTATTTTCTTTCTTACACCAAAAAAGAACACACGGGATCCAATTATTAAAGTGTTGCCCTGCTCAGCATCATAGCTTCATCTAATTTATTTTGGAATAACTTAACAATTAAATGTCAATATTTTTTAAAGAGAAATTTAATACTGATCTCCAAAGATTATACACATTTACTGATACACAAATTTGGTCCAGAAAGATCAAATGTATAAGCCTCTAAAAATCGCTAAAGCATTCTGCTAGGAAAGCACTATTAATTAACATGTAGGTGAATACCTGTTTAGTTTTTATGTATCTTAATATTAACTTGTTTATCTAGTTTCACAGGAAAAGAATTGTGAGGTAGTTTTTTGTTGTTGTGTGGTGTATTTTTTTTCTTCATGCTCTAAAGCAAAAACGATGTAATAATATTGTATTGTAATAAAAAGTTCTGAAAATTGTTTCAGGGACAGTTCACAATTTTAAAAGACATTTAAAACATATTATTTCCTCAATCATAATAAAATAAGAGAAGATGTGGTTTTTGGCAAAAGTAGAAGAAAGTGGGAAAGTTGGCATGCTACCTCAATTCAGGATTCAGAAAAAAATAGTTTGAGGTAAACTGTGTAGTAGAATTGTTGTTCTTACTTAATCCCTTGTCTGCATTGTAATGGTAACACCAGTAAAATGAAAAAAAAAAAAAAAGGAAAAATATACTTACAAAATATGTCAGCATAAATACGAAATATCCAAAGTCAGTTATCAGAAATTTGTGACTAAAGTGTTCTTAAGGCAAACCAAACTTTTGTCTCCTCATATACTGTGGAAGTATGGGTAGAGGGGTAAGCACTGCCTGTGAAGAGGTTTATTAACATCTAGAAGGTCTTTGAGGATGGTCAAAGGAAGAGATTTAGGGAAACGTTGAAATGCTAGCCAAATTTTAGAATTTATATCCCCAAAGATCTGAGTAGCTAGTTATCATTTGCTCTGATAAATAAATTAAGTAATGAGAGTTGTCTTACTCCCTTGCTTACACCATTTGCATTGCTCATTTCCTGGGTCGTAAGGAGGTAGTTAAGTTTCATGTGCAAATGATGAAGTACATTAGGAGAAGCATGTATGTGTGGCTCAGTTTAATACAGTTCATGGTGAAGTAAAATTTCCAGCAACTAGCAAACCTTGCAAAATCAATTGATGTGTTCATCAATAAGGAACTATTCCTCAAAAGGCCAATTAGCATCTCAACAGCAACCTTAAGGGTAAGTAGGCAAACTTCAGAAGTGATTCATTTTATTGATTTTGGGGACAAATACTTGGTGATCATTGCAAGGCCATTCCCTTGTGCAAGCCAGATAAGGGATCTCTTGGGCGTGCGCTACAACCTTCACCTTGCTTTGGAGGGTGTATGCAGCAAGGTTCGTATACCTTGCTTTCCTTTCCCAGTGTACCAGGAGAAATTACAAGGGCTGAGCTTTCATCCCAAAATAATATGACCAGGACATATGGCTGGATTCAGCAGCTGGGAATTACAACCTGGCCCCACAGTACAGACAAGCAAGTGCTGTTTCTTAATGCTATTAACATAACTGCTCAAAGTGAAGCCTTCTGAAACGAAACAAAAACAAAACACAGTGCTGTCTGTAGATGAGTAAATGGCACGGGTAACTAGTTTGTCAAGCTTGCATTCTAAGGCAACAAGAAATACACCAACTCTGTTGTTCAATGGTTTAGTCGCTTATTCCTTCAGCATAATTTGATGCTAGAAACAGGATTACGTGCCTAGGCAGAGATATGGACGCCAAAAAGTGAGAAGTAGCAATCATCTTAAAATTGGTGGAGTGAGGATCAATCCTCTAAGTACATTAAAGAAAACAACTGTAAGCATAATAATTTCTATTGTTCATATTGTCTTAGGAAGCACAGATTTACTTTAATTGCACAGTAGGCCAGTTAACTTCATAGGTTAATTTTTAATGCGTGTTTACAGTACTCAATGTTGAAATACAATGAAAGACACATTCTTTGAAATAAGGACTACTTAAGCCTAGCTACTTAAAATGCAACATTATTCCTCTGTCCCTGAGGAACATTTGGGGAAAAAGACAAAGAAAAACTACATAATAAAAATCTTAAATGTAGTATTTCACTCCCATGCTGTAAAACAGCTACTGAATTCTAGAAAAGGAACAAATCCTACTACACCTTCCTTTTGCCTCTCCCTCCCTAGGACTTCTTGTTTTCCACAGTTTGAGGCAGGAACTCAAACTCAAGACCCTAGAATTTCATTTCATATAGCAAGCAAACTAATAGGAGTGCCAAGGGACTTGCATGCTTACTACAACCCATCTGCCTCCTAGAAAATCTACAATAAAATCAGTCCCACCTCCCTGACCTACAAGAAAACTGCTAACATTTTCCATGGGTTATGAAACTGTGAGTCAATGGCTCTTTCATTCATTTTATGCGCAGTATCCCTAGCACAAAGGCCTGGGCTCCTTTAGCTCAGAAACCTACATTAAATATTAGGACTGATTACCATTTTGTTTTCTCAAAGGAAGTCATATTTATTACCTTGTCAACAGTAGTCATCTTCAGCAGTGAACGAATGCAAAAATAATTTCCCAGCATAAAATATTGCCGTCATTAAGGAGAAAACAGAAGTATCAGACTATAGGTGACAAGGGAAACCTTATTTAATATTATAAGAAACTACATCAGCGTTGAAACACTAAAAAAAAAATAATGTATTAAATCACTTCCAAAAGAATTGCCATTTGCAAATGATGATGATTAAAGATATTCTGGAAGCCACCACTACAAAAGAAAATACTTTAATTATTATTACTTATAGATCAAGCTAAGCGGTAAAATGAAATACAGAGTATGAAAATCGACTTACAGGTGTTATATTGGAATACAAGAACATTGTACAACACTGGGTAGGCAGATTCATAGAGCCAGAACAAACTGAATTAGAGCTCTACTGAAGACTAGCAGTCTGACTAGAATCAGTTTCCATATATGCTTTCTTTCAGAGCAAGAATTAAAGCCATACAGCTGTGGGATACATAGACTTGTCAAGAGCCTCAGATTTTTGTTTCTGATTTTGACACTGATACCTAAATTGCCAAACAATTTGTTACATAAGTCGCTGATTACTGATAGGATGCTTCCAATAGCAACTGCAAATGTTTTGAGCATTCTCACAATTACTTTTCAAAATTTACCATGCTGTGAGATACTGAGTTTTAGTTTTATCAGTCTATGCTTCAGAATGTCTGATCTCTAATGCAAATCTGAGTTTTCCAGAAGCTAATATTAGGAGACATTAAGATTAACTGAAAAGAATCCTAAGGCTTCTACTGGCAGGTATAGAGCAAAATTGCCTCCCTTGAGAGCACGCTCAGACCTGCAGTACACCTTGATAGGTTGTCTTCTTTATTTGCTAGAGTAAAATATATTTTGATAAGAAAACAAACAGCAGTATCACTGAGATCACAGGTTTGTTTTTGTCGTGTTTTTTTTTTTTCCAACAGCTGTAAGGACAACCATTGAGATGTTCTACCAGTTTTTAGCAGCCAGGAGCAAACAAGCTAGGCAAGAGCCGGCTGTCCTAATTTTTACTTTTCCTGCATTTAATTGTAAATTTGGCTAATTCCCTACTCTTTGTTCTTGACATGTTTATGGAGAACATCCAGCTGGGTGCAGTTATAAACTAAGGAACTGTAAAAAAATTCTATGTTAAAATGCAACAGTCTTTCTTTTATGAAGTTAATCCTCACAGCATATATCTTTGCCATATAAAATGAGTCGTGCTTTTTTTTTTTTTTTTAATTAGGACATTTTAAATGTTAAGTTTCCCAGAATTTCTAATTACAAAAGACAAACTAAAAATTGTTATTGGTTAGGAGCACAGGATCAAGTTACTATTCTTATATACACAGAGAATTCCACCACCTGAAAACACCTTCAATTTATTTTAGTTTATTGAAAAGTAGGTAGCAGACATTTTTCCATCATATTCCCAAAACCAGGAAAATGCGGTGCACAAAACACATCATTCTTTGTCTTATTTTCTGTTGTGAATTTCGTGTTATAGTAAAGTAATAGTTGATAAACTTTCTTCTAGAATTCAGCCAAAATATTCTGATTCTAACATCGGAAACCGAAGTCACATTTCATACAAAAGGAAGCCTTAGGCGGCAATTTGCACACTTGCATAGATGGATTTTGTAACAAAACCAAGCTCACCAAGAGATGCCAAGCTAATGGAGTCTAGAGAGAAAAAAGAGCAGTACTATGATTTTGATAGAAGCATCAAGCTACCCACTTTTTGCCTGTCTTCTAATTGTGGTTTGGCCAAGGACTCATCTTGCTCTATTATCTCTTTGAATTAGAAGGCTGGAGGAATAGAAAAATCCTCAAGGAGCCCCAAGCTACTTCCTTCTCCAACTGATTTATTTCCTCTAATCATCCTAAATGGAATTCTCCTTTTCTGTTCAGCAGGCTGAGCCACTGCTGCAGGGCATGATAGGACCTGCACCTGCTCTCCAGAGACTGCATTAACCCTTGCTTTTCTAAAATGTCTAGTGTACAGCCTATCATACGTATGTATGTAAATATATACATATATATATATATACACATATATATATATATATATATATATAAAGTCATCACCCATCCTTAATACCAAGTCTAATTTCAGTTGAGCTGTCATTGAGTTTATTTTCAGAGTAAATGTACCTTACAGCAGTGGTACTAGGCATAAATTATCTTGTTTTTCAATACATCCTTTGAAATTTAGATGTGGCCATCAACATTAAACACTGTGAGACTACTACTAAGTGTTTAATAAATAACATTATTTTGATAATAAACAAAATGCTTCTAGTGTCAAAACTTTCCAGAAGAAAAACATAAAACAAAAAACTTTTTTATGGGAAGTTTTAATTTAAAAAAATTAAAACATTATTTCAGACTTTTGAAATATTCCAATATTGTGATTTTTATGTTATTGCAGGAAAATGGTACGTTGAAAACATATTTATATTTAAAATGCCACAAAATACCACAACTATAGAAAATTTAAAAAAGCTCGCTCAGTATTACAAAGCAAACTTGATAATGACATTTCAAGTTCTTTTATCTCTGTAAATGTGCAGTTTATTCATGTTACTCAGACACTGAAAAAGCAATAACAGTAAGACACACAGTCTTACAAATATGATTCCAGTTAAAAAGACTAGCGTATTTCTTGTAGAAGGCAAAATGACTTGAATTAAGATTCTTATGTTTTATAACATATATGTCTAAAAACACCAGCTAGTAAAAATGAGATGCAATACGTGTCTTAATTTTTTTTTTCTTTTTTAAACACACTGTGTTTTTATTACTTTGGGACATTTCCTCCTCCATGATTCATAGTTCTGCAAACCTTCCTCGGTCTTCTCCCTAACAGAACCCTCAGGGAATTGACTATGTGCAGATGTGGACAGATTTGTAGGGCCACTTCATTTGTTGAGCATCTTTGTTTGGGTCAAATAAATAGTGTTAGACACAAAATATAAATTGAGTTCTTGTTTAAAAACTTAAATATTTCTGGAAATATAAAAGTGATTAAATGATTTTAAAAAAAAAAAATTAGGTAGAAATTGTAAACCAAGTATGAAATGTTTCAGCAGGGATCTAAGAAAATTATATAAACAATTAATATTTATGAAACTTGCAGCAACATTTCACTAAAGTAAATGCAGCAATATTGCACTAAATATACTATCTTCCACTAGAAGCATCACCATAACTTTCTATTAGCAATTCTTAAAGTCTATGGTAAAGCAACTTACCTTCTGGGAGACAGACTTCCTCTGGGTTAGGAGGCTGATAACCTCAGGCTCGGCATACATTTAGGAATCTGTTTAAATGTCTTAAGTTCGGTGAGTTGAATCCCAGCAGTAGGGTTCTAAAACAGATCTTAAGCAATCAAGATTATACAGGTCTCAACATGATCTTCTTCCTCAAAGATCTTTCTTATAAAATAAAATAAAATTACATGCTGCAGCAAATATGCCAACACCTTCTTTCACATCTCTTAGAATATTTTATTTTTTTTAACCTTACCTATATTTGTCTGTTTGGGCTTACCTTCTTTTGAGAGAAATGGTAAAAATGATGTAACTTCAGTCAGAAAATACAAATTTTAGGACCAGAAATAGATCTCACAACTTCTTTTAGGATCACATCCTATAAAGTGCAAGTTTCTCATGCCCTGAGTCAAATGGGGCCATCAGTGTTAGCAACATCTTCAAATTCAGCCTTTACATTTTCTGTAACAAAGAGTTCATCTGAATAAAAATGCTGGGACTTGGATCAGTTCATCCACTCCTTATACAGAAAGTATGCGTTTCATTTATAAATTAGTCTGGATTTCATGTCCTTCACAGCGTTTATTTCAGGCTGCAACTATTTAGTTTTATTATTGATATCTTTATGAGAAAAATAATTAAGAAATAATAATTATTTCTATTCATTGCAATTGTGCTTTTGAAGTTACTGAGCTGCATTACCGTGGAATATCTTCTGTTTATAATCTTCAAAGTAAAATTAAAATCTCAAGTAAAGTAATACAGGCTCTAAGCATCACCACTAAAGCAAGACTGTTTTTAGGAGCACAAACGAAACATATTTTAGGAAACATATTTTGAATAAAATTATCCTTTTTCTCCTTATGTCAGACATCTGTGATTAGAGGAACCTACCTTGGCCTAGAATATATGAGAAAAGGAAATGGAGGTGATGGAGGAGTAATCATTAATATCTCATCCTTAGCAGGTGAGAATATTTTGTATGTAAACACTTTCTCCTCACTGATTTGTTTCTAAAATCAATGAATCATACTGATCGCTCACACTTTTTCTTCTTTCCTATGGCTCTTCCCTGTTTGTTCTCATTTTGAGCCGGTTTTCATCATAGTAACAGAAGTAATATCAAAGGAACATAACTTTAATTTGCTTTAAAATATTCAGTAATTTTCCTAACATATCAGCCTCATATTTAATAATATTGAGCATGATGTAAATACAGCATCAGAGGTTTTTTTTCAGGTTTCAGTAGGACCACGCCGAGCAAAACCTAACTAGCCTCAATTCGTTATGCTTATTCCACACTATTTAGTAACATTGCTGAGTTACAACAGTATGTGCTCCACAGTGTGAAACATAATCTAATGTGAAGACCTAACCTTAATTCAGGTTACTTTAAATCTGATTATTTTTGATATTATAAAGCATTTATCAGGCACCAAATATGGAAAATCATATAAGCTTTTTCACAGAAAATGAGGAAGCAGTAGCAGACCCTCTGCTCACCTCCATAGGGGCCCAGCTGTGACACTATTTAAGATTAGGCTGCATCTGCCTATTAATGAAGATTGTCAAATACCACTATACCTATGCTCCAAGCCCTCTCAGAGGTGAGCCACCTCTGCTTGAGAAGCCATAAAATTAACATTCATATTTCACTGAGCTTAAGATGACATGTTTTTTGCTCAACTGCTTGTTTATGCTATAACTCTATTTCAATTTATTGGCACAGAAATAGAATTATATGGCTTCTAAGTCAGTCAGGGTTATTGCTGCTGAGTTGTGAGGCAAAATTGTACACCCTTTCCTGCAAGCAGGCTTGATGTTGCCATGCTCACTGCAAAAAAGCATAAATGATATGGGAATGATATGGGAAATGATAAATATAGAACGATATGCCCCCTGATACCCTTCCTCAAAAAGCATGCAGGGAAATGGTTGCATTCTTTCTTACTACTGTCATGACATCTGGGAAATATAATGCATATGCTGGCTTATCCTTGGATTGTCACTGCTTTCTTTTGTATCCATGTAGAATACCAAATAATAGTATTTTTTTCCAGGGTATTCCTATGTGCTCTAATAGTGAAAAGCCGGTAAGACAGCAGTGGCCCCAGGTCCTGATTGTGAATGGGGATAAGTGCAGAATAGCTGTGAGTGTTCTGAGTACTGTTAAACGCTATTGTAAGCCTGGGCTTTGCAATGAGAAATCCAGTTCGCCCTATTGAGATAAATCATGAGGATCTCTTATCATATGAGGATCTGACTTAATACATACACGTGCCCCTTATGAGTGAGGGGTACTTTAGTAAAAGTCTCCATGTCCTTTAAGTCAGCACTTGCAATACTGCCTGACACATTGCCTACTGAAGCCAGTATGTTTATCTCATTAGCTAAAATTGACATTATACTGGGACCAAATTAGCCTGAAGGAAAATGCTATTGCACTAAAAGAGTTCATCAACACAAGTAAAAGATTAAACATTTTCACAGAAGTGCTGATGCCCGTGGAGTGCTTAAGAAAGGGCAAAGGTAGCAAGCAGCTTGATTCCTGTTCTAACTGTTCTGAACTGATTAAAAATTGTTTTGCTTTTACGATCTAACAGCTTGTTTTTTCTTCGTTTGGTAACAGCTCATGTTATTTTAATTATTAAAATATGCATTTATTTACTTAATTAATGTTATGCTCTAATGATTGTGGTTATCTGTCAAAAACAAAGTGTCCTTTGCTTTGTTTGCTTTTACAAGGCTTCTGTGTAGTAATCATTTCCAAAGACATAAGGAAAGCCACATTATAAAAGCTGACATACGCTTACTTTTTATAGTTTTATTTATTTTACTATCTGTGCTAATTCTCCTTTACAGTCTGAAGGTCTAAGTCCCACAGTTCACCCCATATAAAAAACGCAAGCTACCATGGGCTTGTTTAATATTCCCTGCAAGTGTTTTCTCAGAGCTAGCTTCTGTTGATCATTAAACTCTCAAATGGTTTTGATCCCCCTCCCATACAATTTCTCTATAAGATTATATCAGATATGCTCTGCAGACAGCAAGCATTCTTGTGTCTTGTTGAGCAGCATGTAGAGTTATATGTAGTGCTTATGTAATGTTTAGTAAGAATAAGATTTGCTTCACACAGTAATTAGTTTCCAGTTCTTAACAATGGTAAATTCTCCGATGATTGAACTAGAGACCGAATCTAGCTTTACATTTTCAAAGAACACCCCTTGGCCTACTTGAATGCTTCCTATGACAAGGATACTCACAGTGGGTGAAAGCCAGAGCACCCACCATTCCTTTCCTGTATTGAATCTTCCTTTCTTTAGTGTCTCAGCAAGACGGGACTAAATATGAAAGGGAAGGAAATACATAAGCACATGGAACACTCAACTCCTAACCCACTGCTCCTCAAAGCTATGAAGCTTTCTTAATTTTCTGGGATTTATACATTCAGATTAAGAGGAAGTAGTTCCAGTAAAACTCTAAGATCATAGGAAAATTTGTATTTTACTGCCAAAAGAGAATACCAACAGCAGCAGGTTTTTGAATATATTGTGGTAAACTTGATTCCAGATTTAAAAAGTAAACTGTTCTAAAACTCCTTCTGTAGGAAACTACTTACATTAATTTTCATTTTCTTTAACAGAGAAGTTATAAGCAACAGGAAAAGCATACAATACTAAATTTAATGCCTGAAATTATTTATTTGACTAACTTTAGTGCTGTCTCTTATCATGTGGTGGCTGGTACCTATACACTTTTAGTAAATAAAGGGAAAAGGGAATTCATATGTGCGTATGCACATTTGTTTTGATAGCTTTCATACCTTTAAGAAGGTATTCTGTAAAACTGATTTTGTATCTTTCTGGACTCCACAAAAAATCAAAGTATTTATAGAGAGCTTAAAACCTACTAAAATATTTAGCTTATGAATACACTAGCTTTTTATGAGAGGTTGTTCAATGTGCAGTGGATCTGCATAGCTCTTTTGTACAATCATATCAGTGATTTGATTCAACTTCAAGCATACAGGTTCCAACAAGCAGAGAGTTTGTCCTCCACCTGTAGAAAGCTTCAGCCAAAGGAAATACATAAAGTCTTTCCTCACAAAGAGATTTTTTTGAGGATCTGATCCTATATATATATCTCACAAGAACAAAGCTAAGCATATGGTTCGTATCATTTTGAGTAAAGGCAAGACTTTATCACAATGATGCAGTGCAGTGGAGTAAAGGTATAAATGGCAGTACAACTGAAGCCTTCAGTTCAGCATCATGACAGAGCTTCTGTTTCCTCTCTTATGTAAATAATGAGAATGCTGAGCAGAATCCACAGGAATAAGATTAGAAAATTTAGAAACTATTCCCTAGAGACTTCAGTTCACTGTTACAAAATTTCCTACAAATGACACAGCTTACAATTTTTGCTAGGCTTTCTATGTCTCCTTGATTTTGGCACAGATCACAGTAGCACAACTGACATAGTGAACATGATCTTGTATCCCACCATACTCTTAAGTATAGGGTATTATATAAACCCCTTTAATCAATTCTCTCATCACTCTGTAGGACCATAGTGCCCCTAGCTCATTTTTCTGCTTACATATATTTGCTTCTTCACACATGGCTTTGACCCTCAGAGGATGTTGTAAGCGTATTCCATACTGTTTATTCAGACTTTTGCCTCAGGGTAACAAAGGAGATTTCTGTAATGTGGTTTGGAAAGACATTTAATTTAAATAAATGTGGCTAAATCTTTGTGATGTTATTTGTTTGTAAGTATTCTATGTGTTGCAATAATAGCTATACTTTATAAAAAGAAACCCAATGTAGCATGGGAAACAAACTACGTTGGCAATATTTTCCAGTATACAGAGAAGCACACTTTTGGTTTGCTTTAAAATGGATTCCGTCAGTGACCCAAAACTTACCTTTCAGCATTTTCTCCATTTCCATTAAAATAAATAAAATTTAGAAATTTAGGATAGTACAAGGTATTGACATTATGAAACACTGGTGAGAGAAAATTTGAATATTTTAATAGAATATTTAAATGTTTTAATCATGAACATATTTCCCTAAAGTATCACTGGGAATAGAGCTTAATCATAGTGTAGAAGCACTACTTTCTGATGAGCTCAAAGCCTCTGTGAGATGAACAGCCTTGTTAGAAAACATACTGTGGTTTCTTATTCTCTGTGACATTTTCATCCAAACAGAAAGTACACTTTTCAAAGAATTACTGAAACTTAAAGATACTATCAAACAGAAACCAATTTTGTCCCAAGCTGCTTAACTGTGCACTCATGAAGAAAATAGACTGGAAAGGGCACATAAAAGCTAATATATCTTATCCAAAGGAAGAGACTTGCTCAAATTTCAGAGTGAAACATGTTCAGTGGATAAGCATACCTGGAAAAAAAATCCTTAACTCTGTATTCATTAAAACTCTTCAGTGAACTCTTCAGAGAAAATGGTTTCAATAAAGCTTACTAATACAAATCAAGCTTATTGATTCAATTCTCCATCTCCAATAACAATCTCTAAAGATATGGACCATGAAACTTAACTAAAACTATTGACCTTGATAAAAAAGTAGCTGTAGTGAGAAGCCTGACACCATGTCTGAAATGGTAACAACTGGTCTTGACACCTTACCAGCAAGGCGTATAAATGAGGGCACGAGCTGCCCCTCTGTCAGCCTGTGAAGAACTAAGAAGAAAAATAAACAAACAAACAAAAACACAGTTACATAGTTGATGCATTGTTTTGCTTTTGGTAACCCAAAGGGCACCTTCAGTCATCACCCATTTGAACACTCTCTCCCCCCCACAGTTATTTTGTGCATAATGTTCTCCAGCCTGTTTCAGTGATGCCATTCCACTTTACATAAGATAATTAAATATTTATGGGAGCAGCAAATAGAATCCAGATGTTCTAACAAATGAATGCACTAACGGATGTTATGAAATCATTTTCATGCACTGGTAAAATAAATACTCGAGCAGAGCAGAATCAATGTCACACAGCACTTCATCCCAATATACTTTCTAGCACAGTCCTTAGGACACACCATTAACAGATACAGGTTCAGCTCTCCCTGGGGCAGGGCAATGGCTCAGAGCTGGAAACCGCACTGTGGTACTGAGTACTGAACTTGGGAACAAAAGTGAGGCAGGACTGTCATTGTAAAGGATGCTAGGACTAGCTCTTCATTGTCACTGCTTTGGCTGACAGTGAGTTGATTTCTTCTTAATTCTCCATTTTAGAGAAAATAATAATAATAATAATTTCAGTTAGAACTGGTTTAAATGCTTTCATTTAACCAAACGATGATTTATTTGTTCCTCTCTTCCTGTCAAATTATTTCTGCCGTCTTTTGACATTTGTCTTCGAACCTTCTTCCCAGTTCATTATAGCGAGCTGTTTCCTTCCTTACTTTATTTCTCTTCCCTTTCAAGAAAAAAAAAAAAAAGTAACTTTCCTTACTGTGGTTTAAAAAAAACAAACAAACAAAATAACCTTCTCAATTCCTCCTTTGTATTTCCCGGTACATTTTACGTATGTCTGTATGCCTTATTGGAATGGTTTTCATCTTTAAAATATGTAAAACTACTCAAGGGTTAAAAAATAATAATATCATAATATTTCCAATGTGTGAGTATCCCAACATTTCCAATTATCATGAAAAATGGTGGTGATGGATGACAATCAGAAGTCACCAAACAGAGGAATGAGAAGTCTTTGTTGCAATCGCAACCCAGAGGAGACACCATGGAAGACATTTTTCAAAACCAGATTCTCAGTCAGAAGCATAATACATTAATCCAAGCTAAGCACATAACCAGCCACTAGGTTAAGTTGTTCATTTCCCAGCGCTGAACAGTGGTGCTAACAGTATTGCTTTCACTGGATCACCAACATAACATTTAAACTAAGATAAAACCTTGAAGCTGTCAGAGTTATAATTAGAGCTTTCTTCAAAAGTAATTTTCTTTGAACAAAGTGGATTCCAGAGTAAAGACCTCACAAAAGTCTCTGGCATACATATTTTTCTCACAAATCCATACTTAATAGCTGAGTATTGTATCCATCATCTCCACTGAGATAAGTCACACTCTTTCTTGATTATATCACTTAAAATATGAAATAAGAAACATATCTTAGATATGAATCCAGTTGATTTCCATTAGAACTAAACATGAAGGCATCAAAATCAGCATCGAGGTTTTACAATACCACATTCAAGAACACAAATTTCGTCATCTAACTACACAGACTTTAGTTTGTTATTCATCCATTCCTAGCATTCAAGTGGAACCAGAGCATCCATGTGGTGCAGTTTAGCTTTTATTTTACAGTGAATAGTGCTGGCATAGTGTTTAGAAATACATATATATACTCATGGCCTGTCTCTTCTTGATGAGCTTTTTGCCATCAAACTCAGTTTTACTAGAATTAAGTTCTTATTTTTCCACCGAAGCCTCTGCTCTTCTTTCAATACTGTAAATGAAATTTGTATGCTCTGCCACTCCCATCACAAAGGTTCACAATCTCAAAAGTCACTTTTCATTTTGCTTCTCCTTTTCCTTATAGAAGATTGCAGTGCTATTACCAAGTATTGTTAACTCTTTGTTTCTGTCCCCTTCTAAATAGCATCATCCTGGTTTTTCATTTCAGAACAGGGCCCGCTGTAGGAGGTACCATACAGTGAAACCTTTTTCAGACTACCTAATTCAGTCCAAAAAAAAAAATGCTTCAAGAAACTTTCCTGTCCATATCTCTGCTTTCATTTCTTTCTGCTCACTATCTGAGGAGTTCATCTTATCCTTCCTTTTACAGTGTTTACTGACTTATCTCCATACCCTCTCTTCACTGAGGTCCTGCATTCACTCCTTGGTGTTTTTTACCATTTACTTATTGCAGAATTACTTCCCTATTTCGTTTAAATCTCTTCTTAAAAACCATCACCTACGAAATATTACTATAGCAGTACTGTAAGTAAAATAAATTTTACACTGCATCTGATGGCACAGTCTGAAATATTTTGTTTATGCTTGCTTCTTTGAACAAAAAACACTATGCAAAGGAGCATGTACTCTTTTGTTATAGTGGTTACTCTTTGTTATAGTACTAACTACGTTGTCAAATAAACAACAATGGTATTTCATGGGCAAATGTATTGCCTGACTGCACATCTGTCAGTTGAGCAGCATATGCATTCCTCTCTCTTGCAGTATGGCTAGGGGAAAAGATCTCAAAAAAAAAAAAATCCAGAGAAAAACTGTAATCAAGGGATTGAAGACAGATATTTTATTTATTTAGTGATGTATTACAACTCTAATACTAATTCAGTTACAGTAGCCAAAATGGACATTGATATTTCCCTCACCTTCCCTCTTCCCTAAAATGAACGCAAGTGTCCAGTTTGCGTACCAGTAGTTAAGGTGTCAGTTATCAGAGTATTTATTTGCATATATCCAGATTCATTGAACAAGGCTCTAAAATTCTTGGTTTTGAGTGTATTCTTCCAGATCCTGTCCTGTTTTGTCTTACACTTTTGTCTTAAACTATACAGTTTTTTTCAATATTTCTCTTTTGCTTTCCTGTGTTTTTATCTATTTCATTCCTTTTTCCCAACTTACTCCAGATTACAAAATGGAATTTGAAGATTTTTACTAAACTATTTTGTTGCATCTCTATAAATCCATCACTGATTTTTTACATTATTAACTTACATATATGTTTAAGGTAATCATAAGTAGAGGTACCCAACATCCTTACTCAGCTACCTTTTTATTTTAAAGGACTCATGCCTGCTGCATTCCAACCTGTGTACTGTGCTACAAAGCATGGTGTAATTGGATTTACACGCTCAATAGCAGTAAGTATATGTTTTTGAAAACAGAGTCAGCAGCTCCTTGGGACATGCTATGTTTTTCATGCTCTCTCTCTATTGTCACATAAATGGAACTAATTTTCTTAAAGCAAATATAGTGTCTGAAGTGCTGGAGGTTCCCTCCTTTTACAAACAGAATCTAAAGATGGAATAAGTAAGGCATGTGCGTGTTTATGAACAATTTGAAGTTTAGGAAGATTTAGGGAACACAGGAGAGAGACATTGTAAAATAATATAAGGACAGCAGGAAGAGCCCAGAAGTCATACATTCTTTTCCAAGCTTTAAAAAAATATTTTTCATAACTCCATCCCAGTCATTTAGCATTTCGTTTTCCTTATTTGTAAGCCAGGTTGATTACTTTTTTTTTTTTTAATGATAAACAGGTGCTAAAGAGTGCAAAAAGTGATTGAACACAAATATGTTGACCATTATTTATTCTTAGCAACTCTTAACACATGTAAAATGACACAGTCAGGATGGGATGTGTTAGATATTGTATGAGCACATCTTAGTCTGACTCCAAAATTTGCTAGTCAAATCAAACAAACAGAATGAGAAAATAACTTGGAGACACTGAAATATAATTACATTTTCATAGATTAAGCTTAAAAACATTCTACTTATAAAAGAATTCCAACCTAATTTCCAGAATAAAGCACCTGAAAAAATCATTTCGGTAGCTATCTAGATTTGATTCCCCGACACTCCCCACAAATCACTCCTTTTTTAAGATTAGGCTAAACAGCACACTATGGTTAAGTGTTGCACATCACATATTAGCCACAGAAAGAACCTCACACCTGGTTTTCTAGTTTTACTTTCACATGGTAATGTAATTTAACATCACAGTGTAAGGTCAACAATAAAGGAGTCACCAAAAAATCAGAGGAAATGCTGTCTCTCTATTGAACATGGTACAGTTGAGGAGAAAAAGAATAATAAACTATACTTAACCAGGAAAGGCAGTCCAGTCTAACATCGTATGGATGTGATACAAAGTGTCTATGACTTCATTTTTTGTTTCTCAAACCAAAAGGGCAAACTACCATATTATGAAAATGAGATGTGATTTACATGATACCAGAAAGGGTTCCTGTCAAATGTTAACATATATGGAATTTAGTTTTGAACAATTATGGTTATTCTTGGATATATCCTATATAGTTCATAAGGTTTACGCAATTGTTAAGAAAGTTCATCCAGCATTCAACCTGGCTGCTGATCAGACTTCTCCTTTGCTACAAGCATGCACTGGTAGCACCACAAAGAAAGGATCCAGCCAGACCTTTTGTTTACTTTCATCATATTCCTGAGCTGCATCATGAAAAAACCCTGCCCCTTTCCTGTTCACAGGGATTTTCCAGTGTATATAATTGGTGATAGATTTCTTCCTTGGCAGGGAGGATAAAACAGCTGTAAAAGTTTAGCATTACTGCTTTAGGGGTACAGGCCAAATCTTATTTCAGTTGAGGTGAGGGAGGTAAATGACATGTCAAGAGCATTGATACAAAAATTTGGGGGAAAAACAGACATATGGAAAAAAGTGTGTTAATTTCTTGTAAAATTGTTCTCCCAGCAAAACAGATGTTGGAAAATAAAAATGTAATTACTAGAAAAAGCATACTTCAAACTTAGATGTTGAAACAAAACAATTTGTTTTGCAACAAATTTTTAACAAATTTTGCTAACTAGGCAAGTCTGAAATATACTTACTGATAAATCTTACTCTTTGAAAAATTAGATACACAATACCGTTTAAAAATGTTGATGACGAATGCCTAACTTCCTCTTTTCTAGTTAGCTGCTAACATAGAAAACTATGGTGTGAGACTCAACACAATTTGTCCAGGATTTGTCAACACGCCAATTCTTCAGTCAATAGATAAAGAAGAGAACATGGGACAATACTTCTCATACAAAGATGAGATCAAAAATATGATGCAGTTCTATGGTGTCATGGAGTAAGTCAAGTCAGATACAATGTTTTTTGACCTTTGTAAATGAAGAACAAGCACACTCATTAACATTTTCAAGTGATTCTCAGCAGGCAAAATTAAAGTAAAAAAGGGGAAATGCTGTCTCAAATCAAAGTCAATCAAATGTGTTATCCTATATACAAGGGAATAATGACAGATACTTAAGGCATCACATACTTAAGAGCATCTCCTATGTAGTAGTAGTTCCCTTTATGCATTCCCAGTTCCAGCAAACTGCAAATCAAATTCCTGAGTTAAAGACAGTGTATTAGTTTTTAATAGTCTTTGGTGGATTGTTCCATAAATTTGTTTAATCAAACTTCTTATGAGATTCAGGGTTTGGTTTCCACAAAACCTGGAACTGAAACAAGACAGACGTCAAACAAAGAATGGACAAAACTGGACTAAGTTCATAAAAGCACAGTACCAACCATGGTGAATCATATCAGTCACCTAGACCATTACGGTATTGCCAAGAAAGGCCAAAAGCAGACACCTAGGGAAAAAGTACATGAACAAGACAGACCTAAAGTGATATTTTTAGAATGCTTTATCAGTCTCTTAACAATTAACTGTTCATCTCCTTCTACACAAAGGAAACCTGTGTTGTTTTGCCTGTCCTTTTTCATATGTCAGATATATTGCATCTATCGACCACAACAAACCGATGTGACAAAATTCAACTTACACTAATCTGTCAGCCCTGCTACAATAACCAAGAAAAACAATCAGCAAGGAGCTGCAGAGGATTGTGTAAGGGTTAAATCTGCCCACTTCCCCAAAAGAGAAAACTCCAGCAGCACCTCTATATCCACAGGGATGTGGATACCTACAACAAATAAATGATGATTTGTAAAGCTGCAGCCTTATGTTGTATGTCATGACTAAGGAGACAATTTCTCTCCTGAAACAGTAATACCACTTCTGCTTTTCTGAAAACAAATTTGTTCAAATTTCAGATTAAGTTTCAGGGTATATAGATTTACCTTCAGTTTCCATACCTGTCCTTTTCACATGTTCTGTTACATCAAGATTCCAAGATTCTTAAATAACATCCTCACCCACCCCTCCCCTCCCCCTTTTTTTTTAAGCCCATCAATAATTGCCGAAGGACTGATAACGATAATTGAAGATGATACGCTGAATGGAGAAGTTATGAAGATTACAGCATCCCAAGGGATTCATTTTCAACAATACAGCCAAATGCCTTATACATCATCGAAGAGATAAATCTAATTGTTTTGTGATAATTATCTTTTGCTTTTCTTAAATAGAAAAAATGTTGGAAAAAATAACTTTTGGAAAAAAGGTTAATTTTGTATCCAGAGCAGTGACAGTATTCAAACGTATCCTAATAACAGAGATGGAGAAGAAAATCCATCTCTGGGGATGAGGAAGATGTTATCATCCTACTTTGATTCTACAAGCACAAATATTATTTATTTAGTAGAACAAGCACACTGCTCTGAAGATTTCTGATTATGTAGTAGTAAGGGCCAGTTTTTTTCCTTCCAGTAGTTCTGTGCAATTATCTGATCTACATACTCCATGTATATTTTTCTGTACCTGACTTAGTATAATTCTTCTCAGTGTACTAAGTGCCTACTTATTTACATCCTGAATTCCTCAAACCAGGAATTCAGTTCAGGACTCCAGAAGACAAATATACCTATAAAAAAAATAAGAATTTACTTTTTCTTATATGAACGTGTAAAATAGAACAAGAAGCGAAATTCTCTTTCCTCATTTATATATGAAACTGAATATGTAGCATAACATACAAGGAAGTACAGATTTTTCTCTTCTTGGATTTTAGCTATTTATAAAATACTTCTGAAATATTTTTTCTTTTATATATAAATATATATATATGTGAAATTTCTCTCTTTGTATATACAAGGATGAATACTTTGGCATTGATAGAAATGTCTATTTACTCATCAAATCTCATTTTCTGAAATTTTAAATCTAATCTCCTGCCTTGATTGATTAAAACCTGAATTAAATCCTGAGTGATCTGTTTGTTTTATATTTTGTACATGTCCATTTTGGTGCCATGACTTCTTAGATGGAGCATATCATATAATGGCAATGGAACTAAACTGATGGGCCTTCTACTTTCTGAGCTCCTCTGGACCTTCTGATCTAGTTCAATCACTTATGAATATTATGAATACTTATGAAGCAAACCTTTGTACTCTATAGGCTCCATTCCTGAGTAAAAATACAGTTGTGCACAGTAATTTATTTAAGCTCATAGCATAAGATGATGTAATGATCCCTAGCAAAGCTGGGAAAAAATAATAGTCACCCTCCCTTTTTTAAGTTTAAAGTAGTGACTTAAATTTCAGTGATTTAAGCATTGTTGTTGGTTTCGTTTCGTTTTTCAGGATTGTAACTAGAGTGGAAGCACTAATATTCATCTTCTGTGGAAGTCAGGGAGTAATAAGACTGTGGGGAGAAGAAAAGAAGCAGACACACATACCTTGAATTATTCACCATTCTCTCCCCACGTTCATTTTTGGCTATGTTAACACTGGTACTTTTAAAGCCTATTTTGTATGAACACATGATCGTATCCATACCATCAGCATTCCTTAATGCATCTACCTGACTTGATTGTATTAATTTCTACTTTTATTTCATTAACATCAGAGCATGATATAGAAGATCTGAATATTTCGTAATATGTGAATAAGCAGCACAAAAGACATGACATAAAACTTAAAGAAGTCAGCAAACTTTAGTCAGGTCCTAATACTGATAATTGCCTACCTCTGCTTCTCTCCTTGTTAAGCAGTATTTCAGCACAGCTTACTGAAAAGGGAATATATAACAATAATGATAGCATGCGCAAAGCCAACTAACTAGCAAAGACCACACTAAGTTAGGCAGTAACCCAGCAGTTGCTCTTAATAACATGATTCAAATAATGCTGGGAATACTGTATAAAGTCAGTATGTGTACTGAACATATATTGTTCCCTTGACCGCTTTTGTTCCTTGCTGCCCCAAAACAAATACCTGTTAAACATGAAGGATTATTTTCCAGGGGGTCAATGAAAGAACAAATACTAATCAGCTATAATTAAAGAGTGTAAATAATAGAATAGAAGGTCAGAATTTTGATGTTTGGGAAAAAAAATACAGAGAGGAAAGAAATTTAAAGTTAATTAGAGCCAATCACTTTAGATATTGCAAAATTAACTTGTGGTATTTCACTGGTACAAAATTCTAAATCTGTGAATTGGTAGGATCCTAAGAATGGATACAGTTTATGTGGTATATCAAATAGTCACACAAGACAAAATTAGATTAATAAGATATACAGTTAGACTCCAGAACACCCGGAAAATCAGTGACTATGTTTGGGAAAGAATTAAAGCCATATCTTTCTTATGCATATAGCTCTTTTATTCTGGATTATTTTTGTAACTCAAAGACAGAAGTTTTCAAATCAAAACTATATCGCATTCTTTCATGAAGGGTAAAGACTGCATTCACTTCCATCTGATAAGGAAGTCTCAGAATGTAATACAGGCTTATTTGATCAAATAAACATTTATACCAAAATAAATCTCAAATTATTAGCACATCTGGAACTTACTAAAAGAAACAAGGAAGTAACAATGAACTAAAACTCCTGATGCAAATTCTAAAAGGAAAAAATAGCCATCAAGCCTCTACTTTTTAATTAAAAAAAAAATGCCCCAAACCAAATATTGTATTTTTCCAGTTTCAGTTAGCCTGTATTAAAACACATCTGAGGGTTTCATCTGTGCAGGAAGAACAAGTCCTAAATATGTTTTGGAAAGGTTTCCTGTAAGACTTCCCCCCAAACTTTGGAAGTCTTCCAGAAAGCAAGAGAAAGAGCATATGTTTGATTTACAAACAGAAACACCCGGAGTAGCAGTAGGTAGAAAGATGAGCTAAAGGGAGAAAGTAAGCTTCATTTTGCACAAAGATTGTTTTGAAACTTTGTCTTCAGTTAAAAGTCTTGACATAATTCCAAGACTTAATTTATTTTGCCTGGGAGATCATCATTTTAAGACAACTGTTCCAGTTCTTAACGGAAATTTAGCCAAAAGAAAAAATAAATATTTTAAATTAGAGATGCTTATTGCCAAGAACATAAAATGGCAAGTAATAATCTAGACTCAAATAGTGATCATTATTTGTAATGAACATTCAGTGCTATGGTTCTGTAAAATACAAGCTTATTTCTCAGCATGTCCTTAGTCTCAATTTGGAATCTTTTCAGGGGAAAGAATAAATATTACACTTTTTTCACTTATAATCCCACATGAAAGACCAATTCATAAGGCATTTCCACCCTTCTGTGACATTACAATGTTACTTTATTTATATTTTTTAGTGCCTTGATTCAAGGAAATCTTTGGGAAAATGTACATAATCCCAATCACCACAATAATTATGGTTCTGTACAGCTTGGGAACCTGAAGTTGACTTGTTTTATGCATATCAAAATCATATGTATCAATTTCATTATTGAGGGAGCAATCCATGCAGTAACTAGTCCTCCTACTAGTTTACTTAAATTAAGGGAGACTTGATGTGGGAGGCTAGGCCTCTTTCTCTTGTTTGGGACATAAGCTTTGCAAACAGAAAACTAAAAATAAACTTCATTATAACTAATATCTGATTTCCACTGAAGTCTTCCATACGAGCCTAATCTTTAAGGGTATAGCATTAGGTATGTTCTAATGCTGTGGCTTTGGGGCAGGATGGGGTTATTCTGACAAATAATGATTTCCTTCCTCCAGCATTGAACTGCTCTAAACTTTCTACAGGATGATTCTCCAAGCTTGAACTTCCCTTTTAGCCAAGTCTATTTGCTTTGCATCAAGAGATGTTGACAGTTTGCAGCTCTGGCTCCAGAAGTGCAGATGGTTCAATGAAAGTGAAGGATAATATCATACGACTTACTGTTTTGGATTTTTTTTTTCCTCCAGTACAAAAAAGGAACAGTTTAATGTCAGGTCAGATCTGTAATTTAAACTGATAGGGACAGTAAACACAGAGTTATGCTCTTTCTTTGAAGGGGACAATAAACAGTAAGACAATGGGGCAGGTAAAGACATATAAGAAGTAAAAGTGCTAAAAGAAAAAACAGGCCAAACCTAAAACACATCTTTAAAATAAGCAGCTTAATTCCACTGTGTATATAGAAAGCCATTATTCTGAACTGCATACCAAATCTAAGCTCAAGTGTCTTTTGACTTGTGTACAGAGACAGTCTAACATACTATTTTCAGGGATTCAGAGGATAAGATGGAGATCTTGAGTAAAAATAAACCTTAATGAAAAAACTTAACCACTTTCAAGCAAGCATGCTTTAAACAGTGAAGCATTCACAACTTGTATTGTAAAGGACCTGTATTCAGGTCCTTTAATTATTCATAAACTCTGTGCTAATTCATGGCTGTCATCTGCTGGGCAAATCTGATGGAGATTATTATCACTGAAGAGGCAGAATTGATTTCTTAGTACAGAATTGCACTTTCTCAGCTTTTACTTTCATCAGAGGGTTTCTAGCCCTCCTACTTTCATCCAAAAGAGAGATCACTCAGGGAAGGAAAGTCATCTGGTGATAGGTCTGACACCTGGGCCAGGATTTCTGGATGGCTTAAGGCTTTAGATTTAGCCTTGTGAAGCAGAGATTTAGCATAGTCATATCCAGGCAGAATGTAAAAGATCCATCAGACACTCTAATCAAACCCTTGCCACTTCCCTTTCTGTATCTTTCCACTGGACAACCACGAATACGAGCATTTCAGCGAAAAGATAAGCTCCAGATATACCACCACACAACTGCCTCTCTTCAGCAGTCACCAAGAACATATTCTCCCCATAATCACCCATTTCACTGATTTCAGACAAACTGAAGGGCCATTTTTTTAGCTCACATGATGCTCCACAGAAACAGCCCAAGATACTTCATTAGCACTTTTCTTTGTGATACATGTTTGTCTGAGCAGCCACAATCTTGAGAAACTAAAGAAAGAAGAATAGGAAATAGGGATCTCAGTTACACGTCTTTGACCTTTCACTATAGTACATGAGAATAAGCACACTTCTGCCTGCTTTCAGAAAAATTGCAAAACCAACTTTCAGTGCACTTTCCCACAGCTGCAAACAAAACCGAAATAAAGATATTTTTAGAACACTGGAATTTAAAACTCTTCAGAAAAAGCTATATTTTACCTCATCTAGATATTTCTATTTACATAAATGACTAAGAATTCAGGATGTTGTACACCGTCTGACTTTGAAGAGGTATTGCAGCAATTAACATAGCAAGTAGTTAACCTTGTACACACATGAATGCTGCAGTTCAAGAGACCCACAGGTGGGCAGAGAACATTGAAATCTCTGCAACTTACTCTGGTATAGCTCTTATAAAAGTGAATCAGCTTCCTTGTATAGAATCCTTCTGGCAATTTCACTTCAAACAGATATAGTGTTCCTTTATGGAGCTCTTTTCTTCTCTGAATTTGTAAGGCTGTTTGAATACATTGCCCTCAGCCATGCTTACAAATTAGTTGCACTTATCAAAAATATTCCGTTTATTTTGATTGAAGAGAGTTACTTTCCTTGGTATGCATTAACAAAAGGCTAGAGAAAATGGGGCTATGTTTTCACACATGCCCGGTGCTTGAAATGAATGTTACATCAAGCACTTCATCTTAAACTCACCTTTTCCTTGAGAAAGAACAGTACATATTGACATTTTACAGGGACTACCACGCTTTCATTTTTACACCTTCAGTACACGAGTGTATATTACATACATCTCACCACACATATTTGTATCTACATAACTACACACACAATAGAAATTATTTTTGTATTGGAGCAGCATACGTTATCTATGCATGTACCTGAAGCTAGAAACATTTCAAAAAGTTGTAAAGCATTATTTTTCAGTGACATTCATCTGCCAGATGTTTGGTGAAGTTAGAGAATACACTTAAAGCTGTATGAGCTGCATTTCGTTATGCAAGTTTTATCTAGCCAAAGTCTAATTTACAATTTCATGTTTCTTCTTAGTTCTTGAATTACACCAAGATTAGATTCTCTTTAATTTAAGCATTTTCCCATTAACTGACATAAAATCTCAGGGATATATATATTATGTCAAAAAATTCACCTGCTAATATCACCCTATTTGTTAGAATATCTTATGCATTATTTATGTTTATTATTTATCAGAAGTGGATCAATTTCACAGTCAGTGAAATTCTTGTGATTCTAAGTACTGAAAACTTCCCAAAAATTTCACAACAGCCTTTGTGGCAGGAGGAATTTACTTTATTCCATTTTTTTTCCTCCTGTTTTTGTCTTAGCTGCTAGTATTACTTTATGCTCATGGGGAAAGAAATGTCATGTGGGGGTATGTAAAAACAACTTCCCTTTGAAAGCTACTCACCCAAAGAATAATGACAAGTAGAAAAGCAGAAGAGAGCCTACATTGCCATCACATTTATTGAACAGAACAGCCCACTGAACACAACAGCATTTTGCTTTAAAAAAGTTAGCGTTATAACGTGTCCAAACCCCAAAATATAGGTTCTTTCATGATAAGGAAGCCCACCTCAGGGACTGTGTTGTATTTTGTGATTGAAAAAATGATTATATGAGTAGTCTCATTATTCCTCATCATTCCTTACTTTGCCTAACACATCAACCATTCAAAAACAAATAGAGAACAAAACATTTCTGTTAATTACAAAATTTGTATAACTGAACAGAATTGAAGAAAAAGAAAGAGCTATTTCTTTCACGGTAGATATTTGCCTATGGTGCAAACTCTGTAGCTGAAAGAATTAGACTCATCTGTCTGAGCGACAAATAAAACTGTCCGTATACTTACTGGTATGAATAGTAAGGTTGCTTTTGGCTATTAATTTCCGCTCACTTTTTCATCATACCATAAACTGTTGGAAAAAAAATAGGTTCAGTAATTGCTCTATGCTGGAATATTCAAACTTAATTTCCAAGGATAGTTTTTCAAAACATTTGATCATGAATAGCATAAATGCTAAGGTAGCATAAATGGAAATATAGGGTGCAAAAAAGATCTGTGGGGTCTGTTTAACGGATATGGGGATTAAACATTTATTAGATTTTATTAACAGCATTTTTATTTAGTGATAGCTGGAAAATCAGTCTGTTAAATAAACTAAATATATTTAATTCCTGTAAATTAGTGTAGGCACCAGGCCTTGGTGCTACATTTACAACAAAATATTTTTGTTTTAAAAATAAAATGGAACTTGGGCATTTAAGCATTTTGTAAAAATATCTGAATGCAAAGCAGTTCTTAAAATGCATGCTCAGCTTCAGGCAAATGCTTATATCCCATCAGTTTGTGAGACCTTAACAAGTATACTAGTCAACTGAATCTGTCTAGATCTGTGCTATAGGCAAGAAGTCGTATTATCATACAGCACCAAGACATTAACTACATAAAGATCCTGAAGGCACAAAACTCCTTTTTGCCAAATATTCCGGTGAGGACTACGTGTTTTGGACAGCACTTGTAGTCAGGGAAAGCAAGAACTATGCAAAAATCCCCACAAAAAAAAGAATTTTCTGCCTCACTCCAATGCCTCTTGCACAATATTGCTCTCTGTGTCCTGGAGAAAAGCAGATTTTGTTAGCTGTTTTGTTCAGCTTTGCCTCCAGCTTCCTACAATTTCTGGATTTTCAGAGAAATGTTCAAAGTGTGTTTTTGTTTTTTTTTTTTTTGGACTATCCCCAAAAAAAACTAACGCTCATCTCAAGATTTATTGGGTCACAGCTTCTGAGCTGCACAAGTCTGGAGAAAATGCAGATGAAAGGGTTGGCTTACATGGATCTAAGCTGTAAATAACAGTACACATCGTTCCGGAGCACAAGTGACAAACTGTCAAGATTTGCTAATCGTATTTAAAGACATGTAGAAGCTGAGAACTTGGGCTCAGTTTCTAAACAAAAATACCACTGTCACACTAAACTAACTGCAAATACTTTGTTCTCCAGGGACAGGTAACGGAGTCTCCAGTCCTAGAAGTCCTACAAACAGTATTCCAGAGGAAATGAATAGAAAACCAAAGAACTTTCAAAGTTACTTTTTCACAGTCACAGGTACAGACTAACACAAATCTACCTACAAAGCATTATAGTATGAAATCATCCTAAACTTTTGATATTTATAGAGATTTGCTTGAGAGGGCTTGCTTGCAAAATTTTATGTTAGCAAAGGTATCCTCAACAAATATTATGGCTTAACACTCATTTTAATCAAACTCTAGAATATAAATGCATTTTAAACCAGCAAATATCAGTGTTATATATTAACGAGCATCATGTATACCCCCTTTTGGAACACAGCTACCTCTATAACTTTACAGCTTCGTGGAATGATCTAGCCTGCAGATTGTTAACTATTAGCTTTTATTTACCTTTTTTTCTGCTTTTTTTTTTTTATATATAATTTTAAAAATTCAGAATGTGTGAACAGGCCTCTAAACATCCACTAAGCAACCTGCACCAACTACTGGATCCTCCAAATTTGTCTGATATTAAAAATCAGTTTTTGCAGTTGATTAACAATTCTGGCAGTGGTGTTTGGCAGAGGAGCTGGAGACTAAGTCCCAAAGCAGAAACGCAAATTACAGTAATGTAGAATGAAAATGTATTTTGATTCACAAATCTTTGCTTTGGATTTAGCACGTACTCATGTCTGATTAAAACCCAGAGACTGAAGTACAGCTATTATAATTGGATTTCTAAAGCCTACTCTAATTTTTAACTTATTAGTAATTCATGCATTTTGATCGTATTTTCACTCTCTAGTAATTCTTTAAGACATATCTTTGAAAGTGAGCTGCATAAGAAGTTCTATGATCAGACAGATTCAAACCAATTCAGTAGCTTTGTTTATAGGGCAGCTGCCAAGACCTGAGTCACTGAGTCAGCCTGTAACATGCCCACTTGTATAACTTGTGTTCTTTGGCAGCCTTTGAGGGTTTTGTATATCTGTCATTGGATACACAACTCTACTCACGTATAAAAAAAAAAGTGATTTTTTTTTTTTATAAAATTAGTTTTTAAACCGCACTCATTAAATTTAGTGGACATCAGTGCACCACCTTCTTACCTGGTGGAGGATCAAAGGAGAAAAACTTGAGCCTGGTAAAAGCCATAGCTCTTGCTATACATCACACTTTTGATCAAAAGAAGAGCTTTAAAACCCACTAGGATACGGTATCTTCTCTGATAGCAGAACCTGACAGGTATACCAAAAAAGCCAGCTAAATCAGTTCATCACAAATACCAGCAACTGTAGCCTGCTGCAAACCTGTAGCCACATGTGCAGAGAGCAAAAGCACATTCTGTCTCTCTCTCTCTCCTTTTACCTAATCAAATTAGGGAAAGGACAGGCAGTGAACTTCAGGCAGATTGTTTTGCTTTTTAAGCAAAAGTTGGATGTAATACCAAATACAGTAATATTTGGTCTGCACCATTCAGAGATCTGTCCCACTATTTTCCTGCAAATTTCACACCTCTGGGAGTTGTTTCCTAACTAAATGGCCCAAGAACAACAAAAAGAAAAAAAATACATGTTTTTGAGGGATGATTTGAAGGACTTTAGAGTTTGATTTTCTTCCTCTAAAGTCGAGAAAATGTTTAGACTTTTTAAACCTTCAGCTTTTAGTCTCAGAGATAGCACTTTGGTTTTGGACCATTAGGGTTTCTAGTCAACAGCTGTTATTTTTTCCTCCTAAAACAGAGGTTTGATTAGTGGAACAACCAACTCTTATCAGTTTGGTAACTCTGCTATCATCTTTAGGTGGTATAATACAATCCAATTTCATATCTGATTTTAAAGCTTGTCAGAGCTTGTTTAGCTGTTCCTATTTATCTTTCTCTGGAAAAGAAAGGAAATGTTTTGTTTGCTTTCTTGTCTCATTCTGCCTTTGAGGATTCCAATGGGTCAGGTTGAAATCCAGAATATTAATTACCTTGCATACCATTACATCAACACGATCTGGAGGAAACAGATTTTTCTTGGTTTCCTGTTCTA
Organism: Cygnus olor; assembly: GCF_009769625.2. Lineage (NCBI taxonomy): Eukaryota > Metazoa > Chordata > Aves > Anseriformes > Anatidae > Cygnus > Cygnus olor. Next base: position 24,665,186 of record NC_049172.1, read on the forward strand.
AACTGATGCGGGTTCGGGTCAGACAGAAAATTTGACAGCTGAGGACTGGGGCCTCTCTAAACGCAGTTCATTCTTCCTTACCTCATACAATATTGATTTCATGTTATGTTAGTGTCAGGCCAAAGTTAAATTTTTCATATTTGACCTTTCCACACCTAGAACTTTGTGTTTCTACACTTTGAGAGAGGGTTGTCTGATGGTCAAGGATGAAAATATGAAATAGCGGTGGCCATTAAGAAAGGAAAACTGTAGACGTTGGGGTCATGTTGGTGGAAACAGAACCTGAAGGTTCTCCCCATATTTAGAATCAGACAAGTATTGAGTTAGTTTCAACGCATTCTGGAGAAACATGTTTACCAGATGACTAAACAGAGAACAATTTGAAGACCAGTGTTTTGAGACCAGTCCAGAGCCGGAAATGAAGTGTCAAAATTCTCATGGAGAAAGAATATGAACCAGTCCCAATGAAGAGTATAGCAGGAAAGGGGAAACACAAGATTCCACCCAAGCTACAGGAAAGCCTCATCAGAGACATCTTGTCTGGGTCAGAGTACTCTATGATTTTCTACGCATTTCTTACTCTTTTAACATCTTCTGAATCAGCATGGTGCTTCTAAAGTTATTCATTGCACAAGACTGTTGCATAACACAACTACCCTGAACTCTAATCTGTTGACAGATTACTCATGACAGATGGTGGTAAGCAATGGCATAAAGACCCACTGTACAGTGGACAGCTAGGAATTTGCTTGCTAAAGGAAAAGACAGTTCTAGGCTTTGGGTCAGAAGGAAGAGAAAGGCAAAATCCATTTTTGGATGTTCTCGATTTATCTTGCAATCACTGAGTGTGGCTGCAAAGTTCCACTTCCTACGTAAGTGTAGTGGGTTTACATGGCAAGGTTTTGGTAGCAGGGGGCCATAGGGGTGGCTTCTGTGAGAAGGATCTAGAAGCTGCCCTGTGCTTGGTAAGGGCCTTATTGCTGACCAGAGCTGAGCCAGTAAGTGATGTTGTTTAGCACCTCTGTGAGAGCATATTTAAGACAGGGAAAAAAACGCTGCGCCACACAGCAGCTGGGAGAGTGAGAGGAGTGAGGAACAGCCTTGCAAGCACCAAGGTCAGTGAAGAAGGAGGGGGAGAGGTGCTCCAGGCGCCGGAGCAGAAGTCCCCTACGGCCTGTGGTGAGGACCATGGTGAAGTAGGCTGTCCCCCTGCAGCCCATGGAGTACCACGGTGGAGCAGGGTTCCACGCTGCAGCCCCTGGAGAAGACCACGGTGGAGCAGGTGGACCTGCACCGATGGAGGCTGTGGCCTGTGGAAGACCCCCGCCAGAGCAGATTCCGGGCCAGACCTGTAGCCCGTGGAGAGGAGACCACACTGGAGCAGGTGACCTGGCAGGAGCTTCTGCCTATGGGGGATCCAGGTTGGAGCAGTTTGCTCCTGAGGGATGGACCCCGTGGTACGGACCCATATCTGGAGCAGTTCTTGAAGAGCTGCTGCCTGTGGGCAGCCCACGCCAGATCAGTTAAGCAAGGAGTGCATCCCATGGGAGGGACCCCACGGCACAGGGGATGAGAGTGACCGAGAAGGAGCGGCGGTGAAGAAGCGCTATAGACTGACCATAACCCCCATTCCTCCGTTCCCCTGCGCTGCTCGGGGTGGGGGAGGTGGAAGAGGGTAGATGGGGGGGAAGGTGCTTTTGGTTTCTTTCCTTTGTTTCTCACTTCTCTGGCTTGTTAGTAATAGGTAATAAATCTTACTATCTCCCTACGCTGAGTCTGTTTTGCCCGTCACAATAATTACTGCGCAATCTCCCTGTCCTTATCTCAACCCTTGAGCCCTTTTCATCGTATTTTCTCCCCGTTCCTCTTTGAGGAGGGGGAGTGAGAGAGCAGTTGTGGTGGAGCTTGGCCGCCCACACGAGTAAAACCACCACAGTAAGATGCAGAGGTTTAGAAATTATACATGGAAGAATAGGCTTCATGTTTTTATCTCATACCGAGCAATTGATAACAACAGTACTAACTGCAAAGTAAGAGGGGAAAAAAAAATATGAAAAGCAGAAACAACCAATACCAGCTATGAGGTTGGCCACTGACTGAAATGTTCTGCTTCCATATGCACATCCTGCTGTGCTGGGGAAGGAAGGGAAAATACTGTTTATGGCAGAAAAACAAACAAACAAACAAACAAAAAAAGGTTTTGCTAGCAGATGTCAGAATGTCAGAAGCAATGATGACATTGTGCATGAGTTACCTTCTGAAGTGGTACCCTTGACAGAAAGAAAGCATATCTAAATCAGGCTGAGAAAGAGAAAGGCTTTTCTTCTAAGCTGCCCTGCGGACAGCTGTGTAAAAGGCAGTATCAAATGGCTTTGTAGACCCTTGTACTGCACTAAGGAAACTCCAGATTTGACAGACAGGAGTGGAGTAGAATAATCTCAATGTCTATATATCCCTCTAAGGGGTCTGCCCAGGAGGAGATCTGGGGACATTACCGTATCTGCCTCCCTCCCATTTCCTTGGCCTATGCACTGGCAGGAACTGATCAGCTGATCTGCAACAAGTGCATCCCTTGGCTGACACCTCTGGTCCTGATTCTGCAGCCTGGAAATCAGGGACAAAGCACCACTGCAAGCTTACAATGAAGGCTGGCAAGAAGGACTGAAAGACACTTGCACTCATAGGTCCCTGCTGCAGCACAGAGTCATATTTGGCTTTGCAATGGCAGACAGTTTTCAAGATTGTAAACAAATTAACTGGGATTACTTTTAGTAAGGAAGGCTTCCTCACATAAAAAGATCAAATTGTTAATTATTAAAATATTTTCATACTTCTAACTTCCCTGTAATCTCTTATTTCTCTGAAGACATTGTTGGCTGTGCTAGTATCACATTCAAAAGGCTTAATATTTTACTAAGGTAAAAAGTGAAAGTTTCATTTTATCCAAATGATAAAAAGTGCTTTACATAAAAATGTTATTGTCAATGATAAACATAATCTTAATATTATTTTTTTTGGTCTATTTTTGAGTAGGAGTATTAGATGGACTTCTATTGTTTTTCTTGACAGGTAGGAAAGCTCAGGCAAAATACTTCCTTTTTCAAAGATAATATAGAATAATAAAATCATTTAGGCTGGAAAAGACCCAAAAGATCATCAAGGCCTGTTACATCACAGAAAATATCTCCAGTATTACCAACGTGAGTTTATATCATTTACTCTCAAAAATCTCATGATGAGTTTGAAAGTAAAACTCACTTTGACCCTGTGACTAGCCTATTGTGTATGAGTAGCAATTTTGTTTCTAAACTAGTAAATGATTTTAAATATGACTTTCCTTTTCTCATGAACACTGACTGTCATACATTTATCATAATACATTGCAGAGAGATTAGGCTTCAATGTGCAATATGTTTAAAAGCAAAGAAACTGATTGAGGAAAGAGATGAAAGATAATTTATACTTATTAATATTTAAAAACATCTACATAAGACTGCGACACAACTTATTCTCTGTAAACACTTAAGATAGCCAGAAAGGTTTTTGAAGGTCACTTTGCAGCTTTGGTGGTCATATTTATATATGCAGATAGGGCTGAAATTTAGGATGACAGGTTAAAAGAAAAAAGTAGTATCAAGAATCCACACTGCCCCTGTTCTGTCACTGCCAGACATTCATCCCATTTGGTCATGTTACACGTTTTCTCAATGAGCTGTTCTGTAAATAAGCCAGTTGCTGATAAAGTCACATAAGTAATCCACAAGATTCTCCATGGTATTTTGTACCTCACAATACATCACTGACTCAGCTTTGAGAAGGCTGAGCAAGTTCACACTACTAGGTAGCACCACCATCAGCCTTGGTATGGGATCATGGAGGCATGAGGATGACTTGCAAGACCACATCCTGACCACGCAGGAAGATGTTTATATGTACGTGACCAGGTTTATATGTTCTGCTTTTCTTTCCTACACTCAGCCTGAGGAGGAAAGCCTACTGGATTAACTGTTAATAATACTTAATTTCCAAACCACAGAGGATAGCTGCCACTGCAGAGCTGCTGAAATTTTTCAGGAATTAAATTGTACTTTTATAATTTTGTCTCTCTTTTGACTTCTTGATTTTGACTTGCACTGTGAAATTCTTACTTCCTGGGACATTTCCACATAAGAGTCATCTTCAGCAGAAATAATACAACATAAAATCAGTAGCCCTAACTTAAATAAAAGCATCTGCAACAGTAAAAAATTAAGACTCATTGTATGTGAAACCTGACTTCCTGCTACAAGAAGCCTTGCTGACCTTGATCGTGAAATTCTTTCTCAATCCAGCCATAGTAAAGACGAGGAACCTTCAAATGATAACAATACTCAGCAGCTTCTGTCTGGCATTGGCAAAGGGATTTGAAGATCAAACTAGAAGACAAAGAGTGAATAATGAAGACTATAATAAATAAAACTGAAATTCCAAGTAACACAAAAAGTTACAGTAGAAACACTACACAATGTTTTCTGTTTACATCTCTCACTCACCACTTGTATTGACATAGACCCTAAATATTTACATGACTAATACCACAACAAAACCAAAAATCTTTCTCAAAACACTTACTTACGTAATTTCATATTCTAAGAACTTTTGGTTTGCATTTTAAAGGAAAAGTTTGTCAAATGTGCAGACTGTTTATCTCACCAAACCTTTATTTCTGTTAATTCTGGAAGCTACTTGTCTAAATCAAATGTGAAAGCAATTGCTTTGCCCTTACTGTTTATTACCAATAAGAATGGGAAATGAATTAATTTAAATGCAGAATAAGAAAAGAATATTTACAGATAAAATTTAATTTTGTAAAACATTCGGGAAAAGTCAGTAAGCTGCAGAAAACATGCAGCTGGAAAATGAGATGTCCAGATAAGCAATAAACTTATTTGTTTTTGATTTTTTTTTTCTTGAACATGATACAAGTTTGAATTTGCCAGAATCAACTGTGAAATACCACATGAAAAAACATGTGGTTGAGTCAAAAATCCAACAGCAAGATATTTGACAACTGTATCACCAAAAAAGACCTTTTAAAAAATATATTTATAAAGAGATTAAAGAACATATGTATAATACTCAAACATAAATATTAATGAAGTACCCTGAGAAAGCAGTGAAAACACTGTTGGTTGAACTGTAAATAAGTGCTGAAAACCACCTATTAACTACAGAAAATAGCACATGTAGAGATGAACATATGTAGTATTTGATCTGTATTAAAGAAGGTAAAATTCCGGAGATTAAATTGTTTTGATTCATTATCTCAGCAGGGTAAAATTGTTTCACATACAGTGTGTTTGTATGGACTTTTTAATCAATCTATATAGCCCTCCAATTAATTATTAAAATGCCTAAAGCTTCTACAGGTACTTTTTGTAGTCGACATAACAGAAAGAGAAGTGAAGAGGTTTGCTTGTTTTTATGTTTGCTTTTTTCCAGTTTTGTTCAATCCTATGAACAAATATTCTTTTCAAACCAAAAAAGCAGGGTCAGCCAATCACATCAGTTGACTGTTAAGAAAGGATCTACTGTTAAAAAGTTACGTAATTCTGTCTCAGATGCTGGTGTACTAATGGCAACGTCCAAAAAAAAAAAAAAATTATCAGGAGCTATGAATTCATAAACATGAAAACAAAAATCACTCACCCTTTCTTCACCCATTCAAAAGCTCTTCCTGTGTCTTAATATGGGGATACCTCCATCCTATTGCCCAGACACTTCTGCGATCTTTCAGTATTTCCCATCCACTCTACCTACAATCACCAGACTTTTATTTTTATTTTGTTCCTATATTCGAAAAGGATCCAGGAGGAAAATTACTTCCTGCATTTATGGCCACAACTCACAACAGCCCTAAGCTATGTTCATAATGACATTCCTTATCCATTGTAATCTTGGCTTCCTTTTGTTTGCTATTTCTTTGGGGAATACTTTGTATAGTAATTAATCTAATCTTGGGTTGTCATTTTTGTTTGTTGCTGTTTTTTTCCTCTAAAATACTTCCACATAAAAAATGTATTAAGACAGGAAAATTAATTTACATTGCAAGAAACAAATCCAATAAACTATGAAAATCTAGACATATGTGAAAATCAGACATTATAAACAGGGCAGAGCCTGAACCCCAGAACTGGCTACAGTCAGGCAGATGACATAAGTGGGAACACTCAGTAGCGGGTTTACAGTGCTTTTTTTTTTTTTCTCAAAACAGAAAAAAAAAAAAAAAACAGGGATAAAAAATGTTATGAAAGCCCCAAAAGTAGGACAAAATAGACTTTTCTGGTTTTACTGCCTACAGGAAGAGGAAGAAAAATATCAATTAAAAAAAAGTTACATTTGAAATGCATGAAGCTTCTCCTGCGTGTTTTATGAACTACTCCTTTGGCACACAGGCTTTTTATTTAGCCTTTTTGGATCTGTTTTCTCCATTAAAACTAAAAGCAATGCAGAGGGAAAGTATGCTTTATGTAAACACAACAAACATATCAGAGTACACAGGAACTTGCAAACTTCCATATCCTGTCTCTGATAGTGGTCACTATCACTGCTATAAGAAAGCAGGAGATAAGACCCTCAAAAAGCCGTTTGCACCATCTGAAATCAATCCATGCCTAAAGACCTCTCTCTTTAAAATAAATGAAAAGAACAAAAAAAAAGAAAAAAAAGTGAATAATCCTGCAACTCCTGTAAAGAAGCAAGCTGTTCTTTAGCCCTTTGGTTTTCATGTTTGATCAAAATTCTTGACTTTCTGGTGCACTTCCAAGAAGCATCTCATTTCTCCATCACAGGACAAGATGTCATCTCTTGCTCAATTCTATTGCCTAATGATAGAAGACCATTCTTTTCACCAGCTAACGGACACAAACTTCAAGTGCAGGACTGTCAACAGCAGCAAACAGAACCAGGGAAAAATACCACGCCAACTGTCCTAAGTTTCTTTACACTCACAACCACCCTCAAAGTGTATCAATAAGGTTCAAATAAGGCCGTGGTTTTGGTCACCAATAAAATTCAGATTATTACACAACTTTCTACAGAAACATGCTAACAATATCCAAGCAGTTTCCCTTATATACCCTGCCTTATCCATGACTATCTACAGGCCTTCAGTGAATCTAATGCTGCTTCTCAGCAACAGACTACCTAATTTGGCAAAGGCATTCTGACCTTCCTAAAAACATCTTTAATTTTTAAGGCATGCTCAGAAAACAATCAGAACTACTTCACTTTTTTCCAGTGCTTTGGCACTCTATCTCTAAAAAATCATGTCTTCTTCAAAGTAAGATCAAATGTGAACTAAAAAAGAAAATTGAAACGGGAGCTTTTTCAGGATGAGTGTTTTATAATCCCTGTGGGCAAACTGAAAGGGAAATTCAGCATAAAATAGGTTTCATTGGCCTTTATAGTATTACTCTTTGTAAACTCATTTAAATTTTCCATCAAGAACTTCAAGAATGTTATTCTCTGTTATCTGAGGCCACAAATTCCATTTTTTTTGGAAAAGTCATAGTTTTTAAAAAAGATAAGAAGTAGCAATGAAAATGTGTTTTTGTAGTGAGTGGGAAAGTCAGTGAACTGGTAGTAGGATTTAGACAAAACTTTGGAGTGAGTTTTCATTTTGGAGTTCACCTTAATAACAGATCGTATTTCTCTTGTTGCTGGGTATTAATTCATCATAAAATTAGAACATTAGTATAGGATTTCAAAGTCAACTTTTTTTCCCTTTATCCTTGTCATGCAGTTCCTTTCACATATTCATATCTTAATTTTGTTTTACATATTTTATCCTGTTGTATTGGCTTCTAGCTCAGCAGACCATACTAAATAATTCCTCTTATTCTTTGTATCTGTATAAGCAAAAGATAAGCAGTTACAGCAACTTGTTTTTTGCCTTCTCTTCTTGTCTTTTTCTGCCATTTTTATGAACTAATCTTTATCAGGACAAAGATGTGGGCCATGCCCCAGCTGGGTGTGAAAGAGGGACAGCAAAGAGATAGGCCACACACTGCTCTTAGTGCAAAGGGAAATAGCTCTCAGTTAATATCAGATACACTGGGACACAGCATAAAGATGCAAACTTCCCAAATTACTAACACTGCCAATGCCAACTATTCTTTTTAATAAATAATTAGTAACTGACTGACTTACATTAATTTTCCACGTTAAAACAACAACAAAAAAACACAATGTGAAAACTTATTATACAATGGAAAGAGATTGAACAAAAAACTGTTCAGTCTTTTGAGATGTTGGATACCTGTGTTATTTTCTCCATAAATATTTTGATTAATTCAGGATCCCCACAAAGGAGAGCCTCACTATGAATCACCTCGAGTTTGGCTGGCTTTCTCAAGGCCACAGGAATGTTCCCACTCTGAAACGTACATTTAATTGGAAGGAATTCATCAACTGTTTAGAGTAGGAAAAAAAAAAAACCAATAATCTCCATCTGTTTGAGAGCAAAGTACTTTTTAGTATACTTTGCTCAATAATAAGTTATCTTGTAATTTACTTACTTTAATTTACCTTACTAAGAACTTGAAATATCTTCAGCATAAAGAGAAGTGGATTCTCAACTCTTTTCTGTTCTTCTTTCCCTTTTCTTCTCATTCCACACTTAACAATGTGAACCTTCTTGCATATATAGAAGCTGCTAAATATTGTCTAAGAAATTTTTATTCATGAAGTCTAAAATGGTTACAATTTATTCAATTATTCAAGCTGTAAACTTTCCAGGAAGGGGTGTTTCTCCCTGACAACACCTATTACTTTCAGAACATGAATGGGTTAAACTTTAATGTGTTACGATGGAGTCCAGTACTGCAGAGCAATCTAGTCATCCCACAATGAAAAAGAACACCACATTGCAACACAAACGTTTCTGAACAGCCTGTACAATTGTCAGTTGGTATCACGTCAATGCTAATTAAGGAGATTTGACACAGCTTTTGTAAGAGGGTATGGAGAAAGACATCTCAACTTGGGGAAAACTAGCATTGTTTTCTTGAGTAATATTCAGTTTTAGGAAGTATCCAATTTATATAATGCTTACCAGATCTACCTGGAGGGAGGGATTGTACCCAGCTCTGAAGGGACAGGCAAGTTAATCTCCTTGAATGCTTGATGTCTTGCAATATCCATTGAATAAATGGATATTGCGAGAAAGAAAAACAGTATTTCTACAAAGGAATTGAGCTTACGAGGTAGAAGATTCCTTTGTGCCTATGGTAGACAAATTCACCAAGATTGCATGTGTCATTGTAATAGTGCCACTCTTTTCAGAAGAGTTGTTAGATGGGATGTAACCACTTACGTACCTTATTGATATAACAAATGCTGCAACACTAAAACATAAAAAGATGGTTAAGTTCCGTAACCACTTAGTTGATCAAAAAAAAAAAAGCAATACTTTAAACTTATTTTAAACAAAACAATATATATATGTTCCTAATTCCATCCCTATTTTAGATATCTCCTTTGTGATATCTTAAGTGGTAGATACCCGTACAGTGTCATATTAACTTCTTCCATATGGGCAGATTATTCATTTGAAGCCAAGGATTATCCACTTTTGAATGAGTAAAAAGAATAGATCAATAGATCAACTCCCATGCAGCCCAGTACTTCCAAGTTCATTAAGAGTGCCTGGATAAGAAAAGCTTAGAGCAAGATAACACACACATCCCCACAAAAAAACAAGTAATGAGAACAAATAAGAAAAAAGTGTGCCCTTGTGGCCAAGAAGGCCAATGGGATCCTAGCCTGCATCGAGAGGAGTGTGAACAGCAGGTCGAGAGAAGTGATCCTTCCCTTCTACTCAGCTCTGGTGAGGCCACCACTGGAATACCGTGTGAAGTTCTGGGTTCCCCAGTACAAGAGAGACATAGAACTTCTAGAGAGATTCCAGCACAGAGCCACGAAGATGATTAACGGATTGGAGCATCTGTCCTATGAGGAAAGACTACGTGAGCTGGGCCTGTTTAGCCTAGAGAAGGGGAGATTGAGATCTTATTAACCTCCCTAAATACCTGAGGGGACAAAGTAAAGTGGATGGGGCCAAACTCTTCTCAGTGGCGGCCAGTGATAGGACAAGGGGTAATGGGTATAAATTGAACCACAGGAGGTTTCATTGCCATATGAGGGGGCACTTCTTTACAGTTCAGGTGACAGAGCACTGGAACAGGCTGCCCAGAGAGGTTGTGGAGTCTCGTCTTTGGAGATATTGAAAACCTGCCTGGATGTGACCCTGTGTAACGTGCTCTAGGTGACCCAGCTTGAGCAGGGGCATTGGACTAGATTATCTCTGGAGGTCCCTTCCAACCTCAGCCATTCTGTGGTACGCACTCAGCATCAGCTCAGTCCAATTTATAAATCAGGTTCACAAAAAGACAAAAATCTGAAGCAAGAAGGGTGGAAGTAGTCCATCAGAAATAAATATCTACACAATATTTCCTAGTTAAGGAAAGTAAATGCTAGTCCTTAGCATTTGATACTCTACGGCCTTTTTTGGAAAAGGACTTTTTCCTGTGAAAGCAATGTATGGACACAATCCAAACAGCTCTCTTAAGATCTTATGTCAATTGGATATTTTTGGAGGGGAGGGATTTAGTCAACGTTTAACATGTTGCATTTGAGATATCTGAGCATTAAAAGCGATGACAAATCGCAACTGTACTTCTGAGTTCAGATATGAAGGTGTTTCCACCATGGTACAGGAGAATTCTCTTTCTAACAAATAGAAAAAACAATAAAGATGTTGGATGGTTGTTGACCTAAATTGTGACCTCAAAGCAGGTACAAGGTCACTGAGAAACCAGTAATGAAAAGGATGAATTGCAGTGCAAATTACAGCACTATCTTTCTTTTGGACAAAGAGAGAAAGAAAAACACAGCTTAATAGCATGTACTGAAGACATTAATTTTACAATGACCCAGACAAAAAGAGCGTGTGTGTATTAAATAAAGGGAGACGTGCAGTGGTTGACAAAGCATTTTTTCTGGAAATGTTTGTGAAGTAGGTCTTTGACCATTTAAACACCTGATGGTAGAATAAATAAAAAAAAATTAAGGACATAAACAAAGCCAGTTAGGTTATTCTTGGGGCTTTCCTTCCTGCATCTGCTTCTAAAATACATGTAACATACTAGTTCACACAACAGAGCTATTTTGGCTGGACAAAGGAAGAACAGTGGTCACCATGGTCAGAGGCACGGCACAGACAGCAAAAACAACAATTGTATGTACATTAAATAAACCAGGAAAGGATTACTGTCTGTGACACACCAGGCTAGCTTCCACTTTGAGCAATGTGTAGGGAGGTTCATAATCCCTGAGGGCAGAAAGCTCTGTATCACTTTGGGAACCAGTGGGAGTGTATCAAGATGTGCTCAAAACAACAGTGGTGGTTCTCTTACAATATACTATGCATCTCTAATTGAAAGCCTTCTGAGTTTTTCTACATGCTCTCACATGGCTCACGATATTGCTTTTTCACAATTCTGTAATTTAACACAAGCTCTTTTCTTTATCACAGTCCTCTCAAGTCTGTTTCTGACCTCTTTCCTTTGATCAGATAAAAAGAACATACATATCATCTGCAGTGGCAAGAATGCAGAAAAGCTCTCTTACAAGTGGACAAGCCAACAGGGAAGACAAGACATGGTCTGACAACTGAGCAAAATAATGTCACACTTATTCACCTGAAGCAGTGAATCCTCCACAATCTGGAAGCATGTTGGGACAGCAGCTGGGTAGGATTCAGCATTAAATTGTAAAGACAACTTCAGTGCAGTAGGGTTGTGCACTGACAGCCACTGCAGGCAGAGGAGCATGAGGTCCCAGTCAAAAAGTTGGCAGAGAGACAAAGACTGCTGCAAGTTGGAGGCGCACACATGCCTACTCCCTGTAGAGCAAATTTCTTCTCTAGTCCAGTGAATCTACTTTAAAGTGGTTTTCCTCTTTTCCAAGTCCTTTGACACTTTAAATACTACAAATTAAGCATTTAACATCAGCTGGTAAGAAAATTCACTCAGTATACAGTAATTTAAGGAAACCTCAAGCATAAAACAACAGAGTGAAGGACTGGAAAAAAGGTCCGATGCTGCAGTAGCAAAACAGTACAGTTTGTCACTGTATCAGCTCTAGAGAGTGTGAATACTCACAGCAAGGAAACTCAATGTGCATTTACTAAGTCATCGCTTACAAAGCAACTGTTGGTATGATATTCTCTCAGTTCCTTGTGTTGCTTCCCCAATATGTACAGCAAATGCTGGCACACTGCAAACAAAACTGAAAATGTCTATTAATGTTTATTAGCAGCTTCTCTTTATTTCAAAGGATGAATCATCTCTTGGCTCCCCGAAACTCTGAGCCACTCCTGCAGTGATTCATATTCACTATTATTGTTATAGGAACTCCAGTGAGATATGCGAGTCCATATTACCATAACACATCTGATTCATCCCAAACAGCTCACAAACACTGAGCACAGTAATGATGCCAGGATGTACAGGACAACAGAAACATAAAATCAGAAATCTTAATATTTTTGGTAAAGAACTAGTAACTGTATAAGGCTCTGGATAGCTGTCAGCAACATTCTGCTGCTCAAAAGTGTTTTTTTTTGAAAAAAAAAAAAAAGATTGAATTATTATGTACAGAGCCCTATGAGGTCTTAAGGCAACAGAGGAGGAAGCCACTTGTACGCAGGCAGGGCATCACTGACTGGGAATTTCCTCATTTGTGCCCTTGCATCAAAATGCATGCTGACCTCCAGGAACCATTTTGATCATTCAGCTTTCTCCAGAATTTTGAAGAACCTACCAGTAAATGTGTATACGTATACCTGTAATTCTCCACTGAAGGATTTTGCTATAAGCATACCACTACCATTGATAGGTGCTTGTAACAAGATACACTGCAAATCAGGACTGACAGAGCTCCCTGTTCAAGTCTTCGCAAATTCAAAACTACTTTACTAGACAAAAGTAAAATAAGAGGAGCAATTCCTTAAGCTGCTTATTTAAATTCCTTAAACAAGCAGTTGTTAAGAATTTCATCGACAATAGAAGTAGCAACGTAGCAGCATGATCCCTTTAATGGATAATTTAGCTTCAGGTTACAAATATCCTGCTGCGACTCCTATCAGTAACAAGTTAGTATTCAGGTCACAGGTAACACAGCCTCAGCTCTCAGCCAGCTCCATTGCAGGTTGATTACAGGATCTACTGTAAAACAGCCTCCAAGTCCTGTGGAGTGTTTCTTCCCTCAGGTGACCTTTGCCTTTCCTGTTCTTACCACTGAGAAACTGAATAGGACAATAATCCACAGGTCCATCAAAACACAAGATGACAAGGTCATAAACATACACCTGAGCTTGTTTTGTCTGGAATGCACAGACACCTCAGAAGTGTTATTCTAAATGAATGTATTAAATAACAAAATAAACCAAAATGTCTTTCTATCTAAATTGAACATAGTGTTGGGAAGTCTAAGGCAGAGAGGGAAAATAACTTCTTACTCAATTGCAGAACAAAACTTTACCCTACTTCTCACACTTACACTTAGTAAATAAAATGTTAAAAAATTGGCTAGTGAATTTAACACAAAATGTGATTATCAGACAGAATGCTTCACCTGCATTATTGAAGTCAATATTCACAAACAATTTTCTTAGATGATACATTTAATTACTAGTAATCAATCCTCTTCCCTCTCAAAATCAAAGTCAGACTTAATTTTATTTTATTCTAAGAAATAATCTTCACTGAGTGTGATGTCCTGTTCTGAGCAAAGACTGTGTACATGCCCTCTCATGTTCTGGATCAATCAATAATCATTTACGCTCAGTGTTCTTTATACTGTGCTGAAGGCTAATACAGAAGAGAAGAACTGTTCATGCAGACTTCCTAATTCAAATTAGAAAGCATGTCAAAAAGAAACCATGATATAGGAGATTTAAAGTTACCTTTTGAGCCAGTAATCTACACAATTAACTAAGGGAGAATCTTTTTCAAAACAGAGAATATACCTGTGCTCTAAAGAAAAGATATCTCAGGACCTCGGCTTTTTATTATTATTATTTTTTAAACCTTCTTTGGCTCCTAAAACTCATTGACAAATGCATCTGGCTTTCTAACAATTTTAACATACCTCTTATCTTTACTTTTTTCCCCACCACACAATAGCTGCCTGTCTACAGAAAAGGCTTTCTAAGACTTCCTTATCTTCATTTTTCTGTATTTCCTATTTTTATTAACTATTCTGATAGCTCTTCCTCCTACTTACCAGTTCTCTTCAGTTGTTTCCTTTTGTGCTTTTAAGTTCACATCTTCAAAACTCGCAGTAACACCTGTTCTTTGGTGCTTTTAATCCAAAATTCTTTTTACAAGGTCTCAGGACTAGGACGATTATTGCTTCTCTCCTTATCCAGCACACAGCTTCCCCATTGAAATTCTGCTCTCTTTTTTTCTGTTGAAGCTTTTGCCATCTGAACAAATGGAAAAGCATACAATGTTGTATAACAAAATTAAAAAGGGCTAAATGAAACAAAACAGCAAATGTAAACTCAGCCAAATCTTGCAATAACATAGCCTAGTAGACTATGAATGTGAATACTACTCATAAAGAAAAAAATAAATAATTCACAACTGATGTAAAAAAGGTGTGAAAATCCAGACCAAACAGAGGGTGAATAAGGTAAATCAGGATTTAGCCAATCCATCTACCTTATCCATTTTCAAACTTCAAATTAAAGAAACTGACTTCATTCCTGACTTGATGAAGTAAAATGTTTTGAAATAGAGCAAACTGAGCACAGACTAGGCTGACACTGAGCTTGCCAGGTTATTGACACACTATGATTCAGCTTTGAGACCAGGCTGTTGTTGACCTAATAAAGAGACCTAATTCCAATTTAATTCCTCTTGTATTTAAATATTTGAATTATTACAGTTTTTCACTGGCTCATTAATACTGGAATGCAAGGTATATGCTATCTGTCACGCCTCATGTGTCATCTTTGGCTTGACTAACAAATTTCAGCCAAGTAAACTCAATGTGGGTTTGTTATCTCTAGGTATCTTTGATTGTAAATACCTCAGAGCAGTGACTGAGACCTCAACAAGGTACTGAAGTCTACTAAACAAACATCAGTAGTTAACCTGTACAGTAAGTTTCCATGACTTCACTGATTGCCAAACGCATTTCACTCCAACAATTACCAGACAGCTATGGAGGCTCCTGAACATGGTATTGACATCAAAAGTTGATTTAAAATTAAGCAAGGTATTGAAACTGTTCGATAACCAAGGTAACATAACATAAATCCTACTGGCATCAAAATTGCAAATATATTTGCAGCACATCTTTTGGACTAGCTGTTGGAATTAGCCAATCAGATATTTTTGGTTGGCTACCTTCCATACACTGGCAAGATATTCTTTCCATCATAACTCAATACACTTATTGAGACGCGTAGCACAAAAAACAGCTGTATCACTAATCAGTAACATACCTGTGTAAAGCACTAAAAGCCTCAACACTTCCCTGAAACCCATACAGATTTGGCTGTGCCAACCAGATAAGAGGTAAGCCAAAAGGAGAAAGATAAACAAACTTGTTATTCCTCCAAGATTGTAGCATAGTTTTCATGCACTGCTACAATATGGCAAGGTAGTCAGTACAGTTAAGCAAAATTAAATTTTACAAGGTGATGATAGATGGCTCTTTCTCGCTTAAGCTCCCATCAGATTTTTTCCTCTTTCCCATGACTGGAGTCAAATCAAATTGTATGAAGCCTAAATTGGCATGTTCTGGCTTCCCACTCCCATTCTACTCAGTAAGGAACAACACAGCTTAAAAACGAATTAATTGCATTGTAAGAGCACATTTGAATGTCTATCATGCTGTTAGGTTGCACTCTGTAGTAATCACCTGTTTCCCATCCATTCCTCAAATATATATATATATATATATATATATGTATATATATATGTATGTATATATTTTAACTTCTACTTCACAGATTGTTAATAGATAATTCTACAAACTGAAATTTACAGAAATAATGCACTAAAGGTTCAATATTTTCTTGTTGCCATTCTTGGGCAAGGCATACTGACCATGGTTTGACCTTCCTTCTTTTCCAGCTGTATGTTTATCTGTTTAGGTACTGGGGAACATTTTTGGGTGGTGGCAGGGCAAAAGTTTTAATCAAAGTCAAGAAAATGAATTACCAATATTTTGCAAATAACAAGATCACTTATCTTAATTGAAAAGTCTCAAGTACTGTGTGTGTAAAAGCCCTCCAGAGTACATATCAATGGACAATTTTTATTTCAGATTACAGTGAAATATCATTGGATGCAGTATGCAGAAATTCTCAGATGTCTCATTACTGTGAGATAATGGCTTTTTTTCCCGTCTGCTTGCAGTTATTTCAAGTTCCCTCACCATCTTCCAAAGAACTGGGATTATGCAACTGCATGCAATTTGTAACCCTATATTCTCATAAAGTGTCCTTTTGACTGGAAGAATCATTTATCTTTCCTGCTCTAAGACAAATCACATGTTGATATTAGCATTCACCACATAACTGTAATGCAATGTGTAGTGTTTTATTATGTAGACAGTGAGCTAGAAAATTTCTTTTAAGTGCCTAAAGATGATATTGTGTCCAATTTTCTTAATTGCTTATTTCTGACATTTCTAAATATTCTACACACAAGCATTTCCAAAGCCCTTCATTTTCTTTTAAAACTTTTGCCCCAGTTTTGCAGAAATAAAAAAAAAAAAAAAGAAAGAAAGAAAACTTAGATCTCACTAACAAACTACCAAGTAAATTAAACTACATTATTTGGCCCCAACAGAAAAAAAAATCACTCTAATGATAAAGGATTTAAAGTTTATTTCTTGACCTAAAGATGTACTATTTTTATTGAAAAAACATATCAATCCAGCAGTCATTCCATTATACAAAGGGCAGCAACCTACTGGGCTTGATTGTCTCAACAACATGATGCACATATAAAATGTCCATGAAGGAAACAAGTTATTCACAGACCCACCTTCGACAAACAAATGAAATACAGAAATTTGCAGACACTTTTTCCCCTGACTTTTCACATCCCAGTAAACGCTGGACAAAACCTTTTGTGTTTGGAATGTCCTATAACAAACTTGAAACTTTGAGAATAGCTAAGAATTTCTTTCAAAACAGAGTATTTTAGATTTCCTCTCCTAAGAAAGAGTCTGGGAGGAATGGTTAGTGTAGACCAGGCTTTGTGTTGATATAGCCAATGCTACATTTTTTTTTTTCCTCTTTTAAATAAAGAATAGATTTATGCAGTTCTCTGGTATTTGAATTTGCTTACTTGCTCAGTGTGGTTCCATAATTCCTTTTTTTTTTCCTACTAGCCTCAGATAACTTTTTTGTTTCATGACTTTGCACAGTTGCATTTAAAATCCCCATTGCATTTCAGACAGATGTCTCTTCCACAGTCAAAAATTCAAACAACTTCTTCACTGTTTATTTGTTGTTTTCAAAGTCTAAAGATTCAGAAAAAAAGATAAAAATGCAGTGTTGCACTAGAAGTGTAGGGAAGATTAATTTTTGCATTAAAACACATATTCCTAATTTTTCCTAATCAACAGTCTAAAAAAGCAGTCTAGCATACAGGCCTGAAAAAATATGGCATTTGGATGCCTCTCAACTCTGTTAAAAATAACACATATCTGCACTGTGAAAGCCCTCCTTGCGAACTCCTAGATCAAAGAATCTCTCAGATACTCTATCCAGCTCTTTCTGGAAAGCAGTGCTAACAGCCATCTTCAAAAACCCTCCCAGCTACGTTTTCCAGTCCTTTGCAGATGCAACAGTTGCTCCTGTATGAAATGTGAAGCTCTCAAGAGACATCTACTGGACATCCTCTAAAACATCATATCCCACCCCACCCCCCACCCCCCCAAAAAAAAAGAGGAAAAAAAAAGAAAAATATTTTTTGTCAAAACAGTTTTATGATTTTGGTGTTCTCCAAGCCAGATTGCTATATGAAGTACAGACTTCCTAGCACTTCCTTATGAGATTTGTACAGTACCTCCATGATTAAGAAGTTCTAAAAATCAGAAATTGGATTTATGGTGCACATGAATTCCACTCCCCAACAGGAATAAGACCAATCAGTCCTGCTGAATTAAGCACATTAGAGCAAAATTCATACTAGTATGAACACTTATAATAGGCACCTGGTCAAACTGAGCAGAAGCATTAGTTAAAACCCTCAACTAACTTTTAAGAAAACAAACAAAAATTGCACTATCAGTCTCATCTTGAGAAAAACATGGGACAATAAAACAACGATAATGCTGTGGGTATGGGGCATTTTGTTCCTCAGTATCACATTCTCTTCTCCAGAAAGCCAAGATGTTTGGTTTTTTCCTTACGGAAGCTTCTACTACATATGCTTTGATGACAAACATTAGCCCTAGTTTTACCTTTAGGCTAAAAGATACAAAGGTTTCTCATCATCTTCATTATAGGTGTTTCTTCATTATACAGCACATAAATAGCCATCGCATTGCTCAGAGTGCTTATGGCTTTTAACTACAAAATAAAGAAGGCAAGAAAGTAGTTATATATATTTTAAATAAACAATTTTTAAAAATAATATTAATGGAAGTTCCTAAAATTCTGTATCTCTCAGAATTAGACTAACTGCAATAATACAACACCTACTCAGTAATTATTTTAGTTATAAATGGCTAAGTTATCACAACACCGTGTTGTTGTTTTGTGTTTGTTTGTTGTTATTTTTTTTTCAGAAGTTTATTTTAAAGCACAAAAGTTTAAAAAAATGCACCTATACTGCCATCTTGTGGAAAGCATGAATTTTGCATTGATTGTATATTTTCTGCTGGATCAAACAGCATTTCAAAACAGAATTGCCTTTTCTTTTGGTATGATGCTTCTCCCTATTGAAAATACGTGTTGGTGGGCAGGGAGGGTTGTGGTTTTTTTTTAATTTGATAGTACATTTTAACTTGAACTCATTTTCATATAAGATGCAGAGGATGAGTTAGATACTGCACTCAATTTGCAGCTTTAAGTATAGCTTGCCTGAAATCAGTAACTTAGAGACAAAGAAAATGGTATGTGCTGTATGCACCTCGATGACTGACTCATTGGACATTCTCATTTTCTACAACCTCTTTCAACCACATCCTCTCCCCTACAATTTAACCTTTAGATGTTAGATGGCTCCATAAGGTCCCCAGTAACACCTGTATAATGTTTCTTGCCCTCAGAGGAGCTGTCACTCAGTAGAATTCACAGCCAGACTGGGAATGGGACCAACTCTTCAGTGAATATGAAGGAAGCACCTGTGTAAGAAGTTCTCCATCACCCTTTATGGGTTAAAAAATAGAGTGTTTCTCTGCTATGGCCTGTAACAATCACAGTGTAGTATTTTTTACTCAGGGCTGATGCATAACCTTTTAAAATTAGGGTTATGTCAGCCAGACTCAGTACAAGGATAAGAATGCGTAATTTTCTATCTACCTGAATTTCATTCTGTTGATACTGATAATGTTGAAGGAACCATCCATCAAAATTTAAAAGCCAAAATACTACAACACAGAATACAAACCTTTGCAGCATGAACTGTAACTGCAACCAAACTAGAGGTGAGATCTTAAATCTGAAGTTTTGCAAATGTGCTCCAATGCCTCTTCTTTTTATGACCTGTCAATTTGATATATTTAACAAATGTGTCATTATGCCTTCCACACAATCTCCTGGACCTATTCTGTCTTCAGTCTAATCCCCTTAAACAATCCTTCCACCTCCCTCTCTATCACACCTTTACAGGCCACGAAGTAGGAATACATCTTGGTGCATGCTACAGTCGCCCCCAAATACCATGGCAGTCTTGAGGTGCTGAAGACCATACAATATTTTCTTCAGGCAGCATTTCTTGTCAGTAGGAGAAAGACTACTGAATGTTAAGATCCTGAACGACACACAAGAGGTCATTTTGGAATTGGTTTTGGTTTCCCCCCAAAACAGAAACAAACCTATGTTGATCATGTCTGGGGCAGAGTAGTGGGCAAAGACAAGGAGCAACAACACTAACAAGACGGAATGCATTTTTTTGGAGAGAAAACTTCAGTAAATGATGAGAACTTCCTCACTTAAGATGAACTACCTAGAAAGACAAACAACCATTGTTTCTACTCAAGACAATATATGCCAGTTATCACTGGAAAAGCAAAGAGAATCCAAACGTTGGTAATCTAAGAACGCACATATGTAGCATTAACAGTTAACTGTTATGATGCAGTATTTTATAAAATAGACTTGTAGAGACATTATCAGAGTTATCAAGGTTAAGAGACCTTGAAGTCTTAATAAAATTGTCTACTTCACGATGGCAGACTTCAGAATTAGTCATTGTTTTTTCATTCATTGTATTTTGTCTGAAAGCTGTCAAGGTTCTTACAGTTAAAGCTGAACATAAAAATAAAGGTATACTCATCCTTATGACACATAGAACCACATACCTGGAGTAGGAGTTCAACTTCCAATCACAAAAAGCAGTTATGTTTTACTGCAGTCATATACAAACAAATAGAAAATAAACATATTCCATATATATATTGGAATATGTTTATAACATATGCTTTAAAACTTATGTTATAAAGCATATTTTTATAACATATTCCATTTTATATAAATAAAAAATAAACAATATTCCATCCACAAGTGGCTAGTTGGATTGGGAACTTCAAAGCATTCACTTCTTTCATAGTGCCTAGGTTGTGCTGGAGATTGCATGAGCATGAAGCAGTTATATAAAAAAATGCACCTTATGCTATGGTCTCATCCTACAAATTTATCATTTTTTGCACAGTGTATGAAATCTGCCCAGCCTTGCATATCTGTTAAGATGGAAGTGTCAATGTGCTTTAAAACAGAGTGCTTCCACATACATGTACTATATTAAAGTTTTTAGAAGCAGTAAGTACAAAGATGCTTACATATTTACAGTTATAGGAGAAAATTCTAAGGCTTTGCTAATCTAAGGATGTGAATTAGTTCCTACCCATCCTGGACTTCTTCCTTCCTGCCTCCTCAGGCTCTTCCTAGCTACCACCATGACCCAAACCATTCCTAGAAGCTGCAGCTCCTCTTCATGTACAGCAACACCACAAGCATGTTCTTGGCACAATTCAGAAACCCTCATTTCCACCTGCTGCAGTTCCAGTCATGGAAAACAACAACAAAATTAGTAAGAAAATTATGCATATCAAGTTTATTTCAAGTAAATAAATATCATTCAATAAATATGCCTGATACTCTTCAGCGTCTAAATAGCATAACTTATTTACTCAGAGACCTATCCAGGGAAGGTACTGTTGACTAGGATAGGTTAATATTCATAACAGCATGCTTTTTTGGTGCAAGATAGGAAAGAGAAAGGGAAATAGATATCTGTGGAGTTTCAAACAAAAATAGAATAAAGCCAGGAAAAAACGTATAAAACTCTGGTAACACCTGTATATTAAATTTCAATGAGTGATAACAAACATTAAAATAATTATTTTCAAATATGTGTACAGAAGAATGTATGCGTACACAGTAAGTGCAAGTTTAATATCAAATATATATTCTGCACCTTAATATGCCAGCTATCTCTGTATTTCATCAGAATCTTTCCTGACCAACATATAACAAGTTCTAGTAGTGTACGTAAATAAATCTTCAGTAAAACATTTCCACTTCAAACACAGAACTTGGCACGATATTGGTAAGACTGGCAAAGTTAGACACTGCTGTTTCCTGGACATGATATAACATGTATTGGATACATGCCTGTTAAATAATTCTAGCAAACACATCGTGGACAGACTGAGGTACCGCAGGCATTTGCAACATGCTGCCTTGAGCTAATTTAATTTTTACGATATAAATTAAAGGAATACATGAATCAACAAAAGTTAAAGTTTGAAGCTGCTAAGTTTGAAGCTGTACCCTATGACCAAAATCAAACTAATTACCCTTATTCATGTTGCCATGTGATATTTTCTTATTGCATTATCACAAAATAACATTTTAAGCCTATTCCAAATTATAATGATGAAATTATGGAACAGACTTGTAATATTTTTGTCGCGGTTTCATTTTTTTAAAAATAGGTACATAACATGGAAGGAAGGAGCATGTTATCCCTCTTTTGCTGATATGAGTAGACTTGTCTCTCACTTTTTATTCCAGGTGCTTTCATTTGGAGGTGCCAGGCACTACAAGAAAATCAGCACCCTGGAAAACTAGAACAGGGCAAATTCACCAAAACTGACTTAACTGTGAATTCTTAATAGTTCTGTATTGTTCACTACATTGTCCTTAATTTAATATTTGAACAGCAGAAACTATGCTTTTCTGCGCGAACTTCGACTGCTCTACCCTATGTGAGTTTGACTGTAGAGAATTAGAACCAATCAAACAAATGTTTTGAGATGATACTTGAAGTCTCTTGCTGCAATAATACTTCCTAGTCTCTCACGGTTACCAGGATAACTGAATAAACTTGAATACATATAGCAAAGTCAATTGGGCCCTAAATAATGAATCATTTACAGTATACCTCTCTAAGGCCTCTGCTGCTCTCTGCAAGACTCTCTCAAGTCTATCAATCAGACCGCTCAGCTTTAGAGAATACTGAATATGTTGTTGTTCCCAGGGATTACACTCCTCTGCAGTTGCCTGCAAGAAAATTTATTTAATTTTAAAAAGCGGGTAAGAAGCTTCATGTACCTATTTTTACTTTCTAATATTTTTTGTCAAAGTATAACCTGGAAAGCTGATACTATACTATGAATGCAAGAAGAGGAGTAGAAGGCCTTCAAAATCATCTTGTTTCTCGCCTATTTTGGAAGGAACAAAACAAAACAACAACAAAAAAGCATACCTCACAGTTTTGACAAAAATGTTTCAAATAAAAATACTTTTCTACCCTCATGCTATTCTTTTTTTCTATTCACCATTCAATCAGCCAGAGACAACAACAGAGTGGGTTTGCCATGCAAGAAATCTACTCTTAAAAAAATAATTAAAAAAAAAAAGTTGTATTTAGGTTTCTGCATTGCCCTTCTTCCAAAGATGAACATCCAAGCAAGGATAACATCACCTGTTGTGATGGGTTTGTCTTCCTCCTACTTTGAAAACTAATTCAGGACATGTTTAATGCTTTCCTTTAACTCTGAATAGAATTCGTTTGCTGTGCTAAGAAGAGCAGTGACAGGAGATTGTGAAGCCACCCTGCAAGACGAGCCCTGCCTGCCATGCTTGCACTCAGCACTGAGGTAGGCTGCTCAGAGCCTGGGTGAACAAGGGCTTCGGTTATGCAGTCTCCATGGTCTCAAAGCTGCAGAGACGTATGTGCAGCACTGAAAAGGGCAGGATTGCAAATATGCAGCACCCTCCTGATGGCCATTATGATGCTAAAGCCCCAGTCTTCATACATAAAAATCTGAAGATCTATTTTTATTGCCTTAGAGCTAGACATCAGAAATCACTTGAACATTTTGGAGCTGTCAACTTTGCTTGGCTGTAAAGACCGTGGCTCTACATTCTGTTCAATAGAGAATTGATATTAATTTACAATTTCTGTGTATCATTTAAACATCCACCTTCAGGAGATTTTGTGCCCCTTTTCCTCACAGCATACTTGTATAATTTCTCACAGATTCTGCAGGACTCACAAGTTGTAAATATGTGTATTAAGATGTGAATAACCACCTTCAGGTCAGTAAAAACAGAATCTATTCTGAAAAGCTGTAGACATCAAGAAAGCTAAATATTTCTGGGCTCCTTTAGGGTCTTCACTTTGCATCTCAGGAAAACTCCTACTTTTTTAGCACTGCTTATGAAGTGGCACAATAGTACACAATTGCTCCAATGGTATACTCTTGGATACTGAAACTTTCTTAGTCTGCAGAGATCAGGGATGTTCTTTAAAGGATTTATTTTTAAAGCTTTCCTCCTAAAATTTATGATTTTGTTGTGCTCAGTTCCATAATTACAGCTTAAGCCTTTAGATACTCCTAACAGTAAATCACCGCAGTGCTTAAATAATCACAATTTAAAGAGAAAATGAATGGTTTATTCAGAGTCAGCAATTACTGCACAAGATAGCATTGGCACTGACTTAAGTGGAACAGTATCAAGTCTCACAAGAACAATCATTCCTGTAGTCTAGGTGACTTCAAAGTCCAACTAATTTTACTGGTAGTTTTCTTATGAATCCGTCATTTTTTTGCACATTACAGAATGTTTATATTACTCAAAGCATTCATTAATGTAATAATCAAGTATATTCTCTGGTAATTTTCATTTAAGTAACAATATTATTTTGTTTAGATGGTGTTTAAAACACAGATAGGAAGATGACAGTATTTTATGCTCAAGACATATTTAAATTGTCCAGCCAAGATTAAAGTTCATAAAAAAATGAAGTGACTATTCTTTTAGTGCATACATACTTATCTATTTATCCATCTTCTTTTTAGTGCAACTTGAAACACCACCAAGAGCTGGGAATGGAGAGACAAGAATAGGTCAAAGAGCAGCTTTAATTCTGCTTTTATTCTGCTTTAATCACCACCCCGAAAACAAAGTCTTCCCCCTTTCTCCCTCTCTCTGATGAAAGTGGGTTATAACTTCTGCAGGTGGCCAGAAAATGGATTGCAGTGAACATCTGCACATCTCAGTCCCTGAAAAAAAATTACAAACATGCTCACTGTCTTGCTAATGCTCTTCCTTTAAGCCAAGGATATGCTCATGAAATAGTGATATATGTATCAAACAAAAGGGTAACAAAAAAGAACTCAGTTGAATTAAGAACTGTACAAGAGCCTTGAGACTTTAAAGAAAACCCAACAAACCATTTCATCAAGTAACATAACTTTTAATTAATATACTCTTAGATACCCTTCACTTACTGCACAATGACCTGCCACAGATATCACTACACATAATAAAAGAAAAAGTTAAACTGGTGAGTACTGGTACTTAAACAACCTTATACATATGTGCAAGACTAACATGACCATAAAAACCCCGTTCACCACTAATAAATCACTCCTTTTATTTTAACAACACTAGCATAAATCCAGAGGATAGGTTACTGTCTAGATTTACAGTGATGTAGCTGAGGTCAGTATTTGGTTACGTATGTTTTAATGCATGGTTATTTCTATGTAAATTTAAAGCTTTGGAATTGTATAGAATTGATGAGCCTGCAGACAATGTAGAGTAAAAGTTCTACTTTCAATTTGCCTGTACATACAATACTGTTATTGTCTGTGCACAAAGAGAAACAGGTTTCTATAGCAGACCTAGTTTGAACTTTACATTTAAAGATACGTATTCGGCACAAGAAAAGCAAGTGCACAGTGCAGCAAGAACAGCAGTTTCACGAGCCACCACCAAACTGACTTTCACTACTGTCTTGCTCTGTCTCTATACAAAAAAGATGTGTAGTTTCAAGAGGTCTCATGGAAGAGAAAGCAGATGACCCTTTAGATCAATTTTGGAAAGAAAATGAAACAGTCATATTGAGTACAGACAGATCAATTTATACCACAAACTACAAAATGTTGCAGAAACACTATAATTGAATGTAGCAAAAAAAAAAAAAAAAAAAAAAAAAAAAGACTTTTTACCGAAGAGGTGTATTTCATTTCACATGGGTAGGGGAAGGAAACAGAAAATAGGGAAGGAGACCAAGATAGTTTTTCTGTCTGTACTCTGCTAGAGAACAGCGGACATGTCCTCTAGATTACTGACTGGAACAGTCCAGATCATGTCCTTGAAAAAGCTTCTAAAAAGATACCTGTGTAAATTATTTCAGTATTCAGCATTGTACTGGAAAGCACAAATCAAATAATTTTAGAATCATGCTGCTGTGCCATAGAGATGGCCCTTCTCCTAGCAGTTTACTGCCTATCACGTTATTACAACCAACAAATGGAGATAGAGATCACAACAAAGAATGTAACTGATTTTATCATTTTCAATCACTTTTTAAATTGTAAAGCTTGTTTTGAGAACATCTACCTTTTTTATTATTATTATTTCTGTATCCGTAAAATGCATTAACTTGTGTGTTAACTGGGATCTGAGAACACTCCTGGAAGGATTTTATCATACATGAAATTATGATTTCTAGAGTCCTTGTTTTTGTACCCACATCAAAACTTGTCTGCACCCTATTTAAAGTCATCTTGCCCAGAATTTTCCTCATATAGCTAGAAAATCTCTGAAAATACAACTCTTGCAGAGATAATGTGTCAGAGATAAGCAAAAGTCAATTGCTTGCAGGAAACGTTTTTAAAGGAAGATGAAAGGAAAAGAAAAGGTGTTTATGCTTACACATAGGATCATGATATGTCCAAAAGGTTTTGTATGCTTCAGTGTATCGTACCTCAAATTTGAAACACTGCATAAAATACTTTTACCAAATGGCATTCTCCCCTTTCTTCAGCAAATATATTTGGTTTATGTAGGAAAATAAACCACTAAACTCCTACTTAGCCCTTCAATGCTCTCCTCATGGAGCTCAGATGCACCCTTATACACCAGCTTCTAACAAGCCAGAATGATTCCAGAGAGCCTTAAATTAAAAAAAAAAAAAAAAAAAAACAACCTTTAGAAGGAGGCCCTAGTTAAAGTATTGGCAGCACATAAACTTGTCTTTTTAATGGCAACCACTCTACATTGTTTAGCACATTTAGCAGGATTTAAAGGTGACTCTAATATAGCCACAAACTCTCAAAAAAGCCTGTGAGGTGGAGGAAAAAAAAATGGTGAGAGATGAAATACATAGTCACTGCCAGCAGGTCCTGGGCAAGCGCTGCATGAGCAGGTGAAAAAAAAAAATCTAGTGACTGTGAAGAGCTTGATGACAGCTCTGGGTCCACTTCCCTTATTCAACTGTTTCCACTTATATTCACTTCTGCATCTGTTACATATTTAGGGGTGTTTTTATTAGTAGCTTTGGATCCCTTGAAGCAGGTGAGCATGTGTTCAAAAGACAACTAAAAAAAATGAGGAGTTAAAAAGAACACATGAAATGGTTCAGAGAAAGTAGACTAACAAGGCATGCTCTCTACAAATAACAGCATACACATTTTAATTGGTTTTATGCCATTTGAATAAAGTGAATAAAACAGTTTTATTTTAAAGTAAACCAGGTGAAATTAACTTGACTCAAGTAATCTCTCTTGCCAAGTGTTTCCCAAGATAAATAATAGAAAATACATACATAATGCTTGCAAGCATCTTCCATACAATGAGCTTTCATAAGCAATCTTTCCCCCCCACCTCTTCCCACCCTTCTTTTCTATATGTTATTTAAAACCCTCTTTATAATCTTACCTGTTTTCCTCCGTATATATGTGTCGACAGAGGTCCCAGTCCAGGAAAGCACCTGGTATGCACTTGGGGTCCAAGAGCATAGTTGTAGCAAGAAAATTAATTCCAAACAAATCACTCTTCCTGAACAAGAATATTTTGGCCAGGGGTGATGCATTTATGTTTTTGTTTTCAAGCTACTCTTGCAGAAAAAGACAAAAAATTATCATGCAGGCTGTTCTCCAAAATGCTTATCTTTTGGGTTATATGTAGAAGTTATTGCTTTGGGGCAGTTATCTTTGGATATATATGTAAAAATATTACGATAAACTATAACAACAATGAATTTCCTTTGTACTGTTGAGATCTGACCAGAATTGTGTGGGACAACACAATCCAAAAAAATTATATTTCCATCTCTAAAAAGTTTAGAACCTCTTAAGCACTTGATCAGCTCCTCCTTCAAAGGAATACAAAGGAATCCAAGCATCTGTATGAAAGCGTAGTTACATGATACATCGTCTTGGCTACAGTCAACAAAGCCAGTTTAAGATGTTCCCATGCCTTTTCTCCCTCAACCCAGTTACTCCTTCCTTCCTTTCACCTGCTCCCTGAAATAAGCCTATCACAGAAAACTGTTATGAAAAAAAAACAACTCCTTTGGAACTTTGGTGTTTTACCCACAGTAACACATCTTTGTGAGGAGCATAGATCAAAACACTCCTCAGATGATAAGTACCCGGATGCATTTTTCTCTTTTATAATACACAAGGTGATGATGTATAAAGTAATCCAGAGGAAATTGACTGGGGCACAATTACAAAACCAAATAAAAAAACAACAAAACAAGCAAAACAACAACAACATGAAACTCCTCTCTGGCAGTCAGAGAGCTTGCAGAGACAGGTGACATTCTGGTTGTCTTCCCAAGAATGCATACCTTATTACTGCAGTGTAATAACTGTGAAAAGTTACAAGTGAACAGTTACTGAAGTAACTGTTGCAAGAAAAACTGGGTTTATGTTCATTTTTGTCACATATTGGCAAATTTTGGCAACTACCTCTGGAATGTTAAATCAGTGAGTGGCCAAGGAAAATTCATACAAAACAAACTAGATAAAAGTGAACTTATTTTGATGAAGTACAAGAAAATTATTCAGAAATTCAGCTTATTTTTGCTTGCAGAATGCCAATGCAGATGTAGCCATTCCTCTGTAGCAATTTCTCTGCACCTGTTACTGAACCTCAGATCATTGAAGGTTTTAGTTTTGTTTATAATCTAACAAAATTTGGTTCTTAAAACTATAGAAGGTTTATATCTTAAAATTGTTCACAAGCCACTTGCCTAAATCTAAATATCTGGAAGCTTGGGGGGGGGTGGGTGGCAGATTTAGAATAAGAAAATTATTCAAACCACTCATTTTCTAATTGCTATTCAGTTATTTAACCAAGCAAACATCAGCTAAAACATGAATTTCCAGAGCAAAAATTAAAAAAAACAAAAAAACAAAAAAACTTATGAATGATTTGAGTAGGTGAGAACATATTCAAATGTTGCCATGTAACTGTTATTCAGGTTACCTGTTAAAAGAGGTATGGTTTAAATCTTATACAATTTATTTTCCTATATTAGAGGGCTTGTTCATCATTCCTGATTGCCCCATCCATATAGGGCGCACACTATATGATCAAATACATATGTGAAAATAACATTTAATTACACTGGTATTCATAGAAAAAAAATAAAAAGTCCCACTACCCACCCAGAGTGTGGCAGAAACACATGGCACAATGATAGAAAACTCTGAAGCAATCTACCACAGAAAATGTCTTCTAAGACTAGTTTCCCCTCTCCCTCCCAGTATTGTTACCTTATTTATGTGCTGAAACTTTTAAACTATATTGCTTCTTCCAGACTTAATTCCTTAAAGAACTTACTAACAATGATGAATTGCTTATTTATTCCACAGCAGAAAAAGAATGTATTTCATTCAGTTTGAACTATTTCTGGTGCCACATTTACATGCACAGTTTGATCATCTGTGTACACTATGTTGTGGATAAGTAAAAACATTACAATGTAATAGATGTGGGACAGAGAAAGCAATATTTGAGCTTTCCTACAGTAATATAGCATTATTAATCCTGGCTGAGAGCAGTCTCAATTTTGCACTTAGAAATTACAGATACCTTATGAGCGCCTTTACTGGTCAGCCTAAAATAGGTACAACTCCAAACTGATTCTGGAAGTCCTAGGTTTCTCAGTTAACAAGACATTTATCATAAAGCCAAAACAATAAGTGACACAAAAGATAACTTGCCAGAAGCCCACACTCACAAAATAATTTTATGTGTATTAAGCTCAGAAGTGCATGCCCATCATTTTTCTCATAGGGTTCATGAGTATATTTCCTTACTAATTTCATTACTTCAATAGTTATAAAAGACCCAACTTCTCTTTAAAGAAAGCCTTTTAAGGTTTAATCAAAACAGGGTTCTACAGAAAATGAAAATTTGCTAAACTTTGTAAATATATACCAATTTCAATATTCTTAAGGCAACACCCTATTTGTTGGACAAATACATGAGTTCAGCAATAATGTTAGGATTTACACAAGCTACAGATACTTTTTCCCAGCCTGCAGAAGACTGTAACACTTCAGATCAAGACTAAACTGATCTCCCTGGTTTTCTTTAAGGCCTTTAAAATTCCTGATGCATTCTGAAAATAATTAAGCAATTCATTTATTCTTTATAAGTAGTCAAGTCAAGAACATAAACTTATTCATAAAACTACACAGAAAACAGTCCCATAAGACTACATTTTGTTCCATCTCTTCTGCCTCCTTTTTCTCCTTAAACACAAGTGTGTTCTCCCTTCCTCTAATATTATTCAACCCCCACACCATGAATTTCGGTCTTCTAAGGTTCTTTACACCTAGCATTTTAATCAGGCATGATTTGCAGAAGCAAATCTCGCTATTGTCTGCATTTACTATGCTTCAGTTTGCACCACACAGAACTCCCACTGTTCATAAAGTGAGCTCTAGGGAGTGGCAGCTAAAACATACAAGCAACTATCTATGGGACCAGATCAGAATTAATCAAAAGTAAAAGATGCACTGTGTGGAACACATTACCAACAGTTTCACTTCAGAGATCTAGTTTTACAGTGCAAGAGAAAGACGTGAGAAAGACATAGCCTTACATCAAAACACACCTCTCCCCTAGCTACAAGACTTCTTTTTTACCATAATGTACTTTCTGAAACACATTCACATTTAATTTTTTACTAGTCTGCCTGCCCAGTGCATCTATAGTCATCCTACATGTTCCAATTCTAGGCTAACTTACAAGGCAAAAGTCAATATTAAAGACTTGAACTAAGCACAAAATGAATTAAATATTTATACAAAACAAAAGAACAAAACCGGGTTTGTGAGGAAAAAAAAAAACTTCATACTTGTCTGGACAGTAACGAAATGAAGTTTTTCAATAGGTTTTGAATCTATGCTCTGAAGTGGGGTACAAATGAGCAAGGACTGTTTTAATAACAGTACTGAAAGACTTACATGTCACAAAAAGCATTTAAAAATATTTGAAGTAAACAAAATAAGGTTTAAAATGCATATCAGTTCTTTAAGCCAGAAGCAGAGCTGACTCACATCAGCTGCAAAGAATAAGAACTATATTTAATATATAATAAATGAGTCTAACTGAGGAAAAAGATACAGGGAGGGGAAACAACAGTATGTATGTGTCAGAGCTGAGGATTTAAGGAGCAGAAAAGATGAGAGCATGGCCTATTTAGAGAAGGATTTGTCAAATTTTGTTGGTTCCCTCCAAAACTTGAAGAAATTTGGTTTTCTCCAAAACATATTTAGGAAGGCAAACAGGAATAATGCACTACAATGTCATTACAAAAACAAATGAAAATTAAATACATCATTTTAATTAAATTTTAGTGATACTTTATTAGAAAAGGTTTTACCCATTTTCAAGAAAAATTACAAAAAATGCTTTTGCTGATAAGCTATTAGAACTTGCTTGCTGCTTTTGTGAAACCATAATTGATCACCTTCATTATTGCACGCAAGACGTTTCACAGAGCTGTAGAAATGCTGGGAAACACTTGTTGCTTTCAAGTTCCTGAATGTTCTAAATATATCTCAAAATTCCATTTCACAGAGAAAATAGCTCGAACAGAAGAAATTATCCAATATATTTGTTTCTCATTCAGGCAGCAGTAACTAATCTTCCTCAGTAAAATATCCAAATACAACAATGGACACCACTAAATGGCGTTGTTAGAATTAAATCCTCAATATTCTGCTGTTTGGACAGACTAGCATTATATTCTTAACAGATGTAGTGTTGAAATGGTTTTATACTCTTCAGAGAAATTGCATAGTGTGATTTATCACCCTAACTCAAGTGAAACTATACTGAATGGAGTGCTGTCAGTGATAAATGACAATTCCAGCTGATTGAAATTTACTAAAGAAAGCAGAAGTTGGCATTATTGTACTGTTTTAAAGCTCGAAAAACAGTCTGGAGTGGTGAAACTTGCCAGAGTTTCCTATAACTAGTGGCCATGCACTATCTACTTTAAGCAAGGGAATTATACAGTGTAGATTACCGGGCCTGAGGCCACACACAGTGTAATTTTTGTCATCTCTGAAGAAGGATTTAAATATCAGTACAGATTTATGCAGACACAAATTTTCCAATTGAGATATCATTGGTATACAAAAGCACTCAAAATTAAAAAAAAAAAAAGCAAATAACTTTTGCCAAATTCTTGCAAATTGGAGCCTAGATTTCTAACATACTGGGACAGAATCTCTCTGCTACACACACACACGCACAAAAGCTAAGCAAAAGGTAACTTTCACTAAAAATGACATTTTAATTCTTTGAGAGATAAATCAGTTTTCCAAGTCTCTGAGTGGTGTATATAAACTGTGAGGATTTAAAGCCTGCACATTCTTCTTCCACTGAAATAACTTCCAGGAGAACTTGAGGTCTATTTTGGATGGCCAAGCCAACACAAAAAGAAAAAAGTCCTGTTCAAATTACTGCAATGTTCCTCAAATGACTTAAAACTTTACTGATTTTTTTTTCCAAAAGAATAAAAGAAAAGTCATTTCATTCATTAAAGAGATCAAATATTTAAACCTATTGCCCCCCTTGTTTTCAAAAACATTTTGACCTTAATATTTCAGGTTTTGAAGTTCTAGTCAGCATTGCATTAACTGTTGCACTAACAAGTGTTAATGCAGTTCCTGCCTTTCCTCTAAAGAGCCATAAAACCACAGTGCTTTCAGAATTTAGGTAAGGATATAAATCTTGGCTCCAGGTGTTTCTGAATCACTTTCCATAATCTGAAATGAAACTGGTCTTGCCCAACTCTGACTAAATTTTTGAGTGCAGTTTAGGTTCGTACTAAGTTAAACTATCTTAAGAATGACTATGTAAAATAAACCAAAACTTACTGACATATTTACTTTCTGGAAGGTATGTTAAATGAACTTTAAAACCAGATTTGAAAATCCAGCTGTAAAAGGGATATGCAAAAGTGATAAATGAGGGCTGAACACCATCCAGATCACATACTTTGTTGGAAGAACTACAGTAAGCAAGTAAAAATTACACCCTAGAGTAATGATTCAGTTTAAATTAGAATTTGCAGTTAGTCTTCCAATTAAAGTCAATAACTATCCTGTGTTTTGCTATACATCAGAAAAGGGTGCTTAGTGGGTGTAAAACAGCCCAGGGTAACCAATATAAACAGTGAACTTTTCAAACATTCCCAAGCACAGAATGTAAAACTTCTTCACTGCCAGCCCTAACAGAAATTCTCTCAAGCCTGTACCTACTAATCACTTTTCTATTTTCAATGAGGTTCTGAACCTCTCCAATGAAATTTTGAACCTCTCCCTTATCCCTCCCTCCCTGCTTACTAGATAATCCTCCCTCATTATCTTGACTGATTAGCAAGCAACTCAGTCACTCACATTATGTTCTGTGCTTCAATCCCAGGAAGGTAAAGGTTCAGTGATATACCTCTGGTTTACTTAATTAGAAAGAAAACTAACTTAAAATGTTCTGTGAACGCAGTGCTGAGGTAGACTGCCTGAATAATCCTCATATATAATTTGCACCAGCCAAGACCTTTCTTGACCACAGACTGCATTCTCTACATATTTCTGGAGACATATTTCTCTATATATTTATCCCAGAACAACAAACGGGTAATGGAAATTTCCACCAGAAATGCTGGAGTTTAAGATTAGAAGCTAGTAAAATATCCATTATGTAATATATATCCATTATAAATATATATAATTCATATCCAAGTATGAAAACTAGTCAACAAGATTGAGTCCTGTGGTAAACCTGACACCTGTTATTCACATGACTCAATCACAGGTGTGTACCACAAGGCAAAGAGTGTCTTGCAAACCTATGGTAAATATGTAAAATATATTCTTAAGAATATAGTAAGGACAATGCTAAACAGTAAAGGGAGAATGTTGGATTACTGTGCATCAGTAATTTGATGGACTATTAGCAGTTTTTCAAAAAAAAAAAAAAAGACCAAAGCCACAGAAACAAGCTGTTGTGGTGTTCCATTGTTCTGTTATTTTATATATTTGTACATTAGAATATATAAAAAGATATGAACGTGCTTATGGTAGTCTATTTTGTACCTTCATTCTGCTCTATATTTGGAAATGGATTTACATATCCCTTAGCAACTATCAGAAGTGGAATATTTTCTGTGAGGAAAACATTTTATGTTGAAAAGTGACATTTTTCCATTGCTTAAAATAAAAATGTTATTAATGTGTGGGGAAAGGTGACAAAACTTACATGTTATTAAACTTACATATTTTGCATCAGCGAAGATATAAAGCATCATCTACAGGAACAGCTGCTCAAAAAAAAAAAAAAGACGTTTGCCAGACACTCCACAGTTATCGGGTATTTTCTTTCCTGAATATAAAGGAGATTGGTAGTAATTCTTAAGTCATATGAAATATGTCAGCAAATGCTAGCAAGTATTGAATAACAACCGAATATAAGAGGTCAATGTTAAAACAAGTTTTAGAACAGGTTAAGCTACTTCAGCATGAGTCCAGCAGAACACTGCAAAACCTCTCAGTGCACAGAAATACACTTCATATCCAGTTTAAACTTCATGTAACTTTCTAGCATGAAAACCATATAGAAAAGCTAATTAAAATTACAGTTAATCAAAAAGCCTGGATAAAATCCATAAAGGTTTTTAAAACACTTTAAAAAGTTGTTAAACTCAGACGTGTCTTAAAGCGTACCTCAGGTTATCACTAGAAATCATAAGCATACGTGTTACGAAGGGTCAGGGGAACCAAAACCAATACAAGACGACATGCAAAAATGAATGTTGGGTTAGAAGCATCGGGGGAAAAAAAAAAATCTACTGTCTACACACAGTCAGTCAACAACTCTTAAGGGCACTCACTTCTCCTTCAGGGCCTTAGTACCAAGAACATGGCCCTACTGTAGTCAACTCACCTTCCAACATGGAAGAAATATGTTAGTGGGGATTTAGGAAGTACACACAAAGGGAAGATCCTTGGAACAGTGAGGAACTACTCGCCATTATACAAGATTTTCCAAACCATCTCACCACTCTCCACCTACAAAAAAAAAAAAAAAAAAAACTTCCTAAACTTCCTAAACTTTCTTGAGGAAGGTGGCCTTTTTATCTAATGCTAGTTTCAACAGGATTTGTAACTAAGGTTGAGAAATTAAGGAACGTGGTTGAATTTACTCACTTCCAAAAAAAATATCCTACCTTGTGATAAATTCCTTAAGCAAACTACAATTTAACATGTTCTCAACAGTTTCTAGATAGAGGTTGAAACAGAATCAGGGATCCTCACAGGAAGACAACAAAAGAGGAAAAAAAATATTTTGAAACATAAGAAATCTAATTCTGAACATTAAAATAAACAGTGGTGTAAAAAAAGTCAGATTCAGCATTTAGACATTTATTAGGCATTTATTTTAAGCTTCTTAATAGTAACACCATTTGAAAGTAGAAAAATGAAGGTGACAAAGATCCTAGTTTTCTGTGTGAAAGATTTGGAATTTTTTTCCTGATGCAACACTAACATTCAGGTAACTACAAGCAGAATAAAACTAATTATGAGATGCTGTATCACACTATGCACAATGGTAAATAACCTTTCTCATGCTTTCTCCAAGTGAATGAAGTATCCCATCTTTAGTCAGCATCAGCAGTTAGGCTTTCTACTGAAGCGACAACTATCATCCACTACCTTGCTAAAAAGAACCCTTCTCCTTCCCTGTTCTATTCCATTTAGAAATGCAATGTGAAATCTTAATTTTTCTTAACTCTCAACTTTTAGATCACCCTAAGCTTTGAAAAGTCTCTAGAAGCAATCAAAATGAAGGTAATTCTAATGGGGAGAAAAACAAACAAAAAATCAGCTCTTTGGAAAGAGGTTGGAATAGCAGGTACTTGCATTAAAGTAAAGCAGAGGAGGGAGCCACAGGGAATATTATGAGTAAGTAGTGGAATATTTTCAATTTTAGAAAACGGAAGAAGCGACTTGCTACAGGAAGGGAAATATAAAGCAGGTCAGAATGTTTCTGATTACAGATTATGAAATACTTAATTGCTTTAGAAGTAAAAACTAGTAGAGCAAGTTTGAACAGTTTTAAAGAAATGCACATTGATACACTTGTATGCAGATCATTTTAAGAATCTGAAAATAACTAACAAGGTAGCCTAAGGAAGAAGAGTTGAACTGCATGTATTATGCTGAACAGATTATCTCTAGAAAATTATTTTGTCACAAATGTGACCTATCTATACAGCAAAGAAGTGCTGAAACCTCATGTAAGCAGAAGCAGTTTGGACCAGCTGTCCTTCATTATGGGTTTCTAGCTTAGCGGAGGGTTAGGCCCTGAAGTCTCTGCTGACAGATGTTTGAATAATACTTTATTTGGTTGATTTTGTAAGAAAAGGCTGGAATGACTGCCTTTGCTGACAGGAACCTTAATAGTAACTTGAATTTGCAATGGTACCTGCTCCTCACAGGTCATCTGATGCAATTTTAGCTATGTAAGTAAGTAGCTTTGAAACTTCCTCAATTTCAAAGAGATTTCTAAGTAGCCATAAGGTCTCAGGCAGACAAGTTGCTGAAACTTAGTTCCAGTGAGAGAGCCTCAGAAATCTAAAAGAAAAAAAACTGCATAAGGTCTTCCATATTAAACATACATCATGGTTAAGGGAGCTGAGTGGTCACAGTTTCTCTCGTTTAAAGGTGTTTATCTTTTTAATAGGAATTTACATGCAAAATCATTACCCCTAAGTTAATGTTGCTTTTAAGTGCCAAACACTAAGTTATGTTACACTACTGAAGGTACGAGATTAAGTTCCTTTTGAAGGTTGCTGCACTTAGTCTAAATCTGCAATTATCTGTGAAGTAAGCACATTCCTAAGAATCCATCAAGTTCATCTATTTGTCTTTTTGCACTTTGTTGTGACAATTGCCTAATTTTCTTCATTCCGTATAAACATTAGATATGCAATACTTTCAAAGGACTCAGCAAAGACTCAGCAGTAACTTTCTTCTTTAGCATCTTCATTTTAAAGGGATATTTGAGTGAGACTTTATATTTGCTCCCAATATTCTATATACTATGCTACCAATATTCTTCATTAATTGATGAATTGTTCATCTACAGCTAATATGACAAAAAGAACTCAACCACTGACACAAGAAAGGAAAAAAAAAAGAAAGTGAACAGGTAAAATTATTTCAGCTGTATAAATCAGAGAGAACAGGTAAAGAAATAGAAATATATGGAGGTATAAGGCTGCAATTTGGAAAAGATTCTGAATATAAATTAGAGGCATTCCCGAATATTTATTTTTTTATTTATTTTTTCTTTCAGACAATCCTCTGAAATGTCTAGAGAGCCTATTTGGTTAAGAGTCAGATAATATACCGACAGTCTCATTGTTTTCCAGCAGAAACTTAGAAAAGGTAGTAAGAAACAATGCAAAAGACAACACAAAAATAATGAAGTAAATTTACAAGAAGGCTTGGGACTGTTAGGATAAAGATTTAATGTGTACTATCTTTCTTACTGATTTAGCTGAGCAGCCAATGTTATAAAGTAGAAACATAACTCCAAAGGCATTCATAAATGTTCTTGAAGATAATATCTTGTGAGACATTTTTAGCTGATAATATTCAGGTTGTTAAGATGAGAAATACTGAAAAAAAATACATATTGAAAATACTACCCAAGTGAAAAAAAAAATACTGACAAAGTTCAATGCTGACAAATATAAAAATATATATGACAGTTCTAATTTTGCAACAATGGGTTCTCAGTTCATTCTGCTTATTCAAAAACAAGATACAGAATGCACAAATAGGTTCAGCCCCTTTTGAAAGTCACAGAGACATTAAATTTTGCTATGAAGAATTTTATTACCCAAACACAAAGTAGAAAATCCAAGATGAAAATATGGTTTATAACGAATCCTAGACTTACCTCTACAAATAACATTGAAAATGCTTGTGCTAGTTCCCAGCTGATCTGTTTATGTTCTGACAGCATTGTTATCATACTTGGAAGATTATTGTCTATGTCTTTACTCTCTACTGTCTCTTTCCAGTCATGCAATTTACACAAATATAGTTACAATTTTACTAGAATGCTCAACTGATATATTTCCCAGCATTACATTTTCTAGACCTCTTTCATGGTTCATGTTCTGGAATAGCCTGCAGAAAATCCATAGCGGTTTCCCTTTTCTGAAAAATATCCTAAGCAATAATTTCCACCGACACAATAGGATGAGGTAACAAAAGCAGCACTTTT
Source organism: Cygnus olor (assembly GCF_009769625.2). Classification (NCBI taxonomy): domain Eukaryota; kingdom Metazoa; phylum Chordata; class Aves; order Anseriformes; family Anatidae; genus Cygnus; species Cygnus olor. The sequence continues at coordinate 24,703,551 of NC_049172.1, forward strand.
GCCATAGTAATTGACTGACCTTGTCTGTTTTTTTCCTCAATTTCTTGTAGATATACTGGAATGCAAACACCATCACATTGTAACTGCCTCTTTCTGAAACGCAAGGCATAAAATAAAGTATTTGGAAGCAAGATACTAACACGTTCATTTGATACAGTAATAAACACCATAAATAATTTCTTTCTTACTGAAGTAAAAAAACGGGTTAGCTTAAATGTAATGTTATTCAAATAAGATGATGCAAGGGGCAAGGGTTTAAAGTAATAGGCATGCTCAGAGTCATATTAGAATAATATTGCTGGAAACTATTTCTGGCATTTCTTAAAACTTTGGCTTTTAGGTTTCTCCCTCCTCCCAAATAGGCATAGAACAAAGATATAAGAAGATAAAACCAGAAGGGAAAATTGACTTTAGTACTGGTAGTAGAACCAACAATCTCGTTCTTCTCTCTCTTCCCAGACACATATTCCAGACGTTAAATCCAAGAAGCAGTTTCTGAAACAGAAAAGTGTATCTTTACTTTTTAAAGAAGGAAAATATTAACTGGCCAGGTATAAGGAAAGTAGTAGAGAGGAGAGGGAAGGCTAATAAAACTCACTTTCAGCTACAAAATTAGTTCTAACTGAACTTGAAGGCTATGTGATTGACTTGCTAATACTGATAACAAGAAAGCTGGAACTAACTGGGCCCATGCACCATTATGTGCAATCATATTCATCACTGACATCAGGAAAACATTTCTCATCAGGGGAGTAGATACACATTTAGAGATGCAAGAAATGCAAAACAGCAATTTCTATAGAGCTTTTAAGAAAATATTCTTGGGCATCAACCTTTAAAAGTTACAAAAAATTAAATCAAATTACTAGTTTTTTTGTTTTGTTTTGTTGTTTTTTTCATAATACTGGCTCAGTGTTATAAACAAGTGCTCAAAGAATGAAAAATGAACATAAAATCAAATTTCTCTTAAAAAGAAAATCCCACAATTATGAAATATTCTCTATATTGCAGAGAGCTTTATAATTTTAAAGTTTAAGAACTTAAATTTTGTGTACTAAGTAAATTGTATAATTCAATATGTTAATTTAATGTTTTTCTGGAGTTCACATTTCTAACCTATTGAGAATTTCTATGAGGAAAAGACAGACGATATTGTCAGCTTACTGGGAAGGTCTTTAGTCTTTAACCTTTCCTGAAACACACAGGCCCTGCTGCAAACTCACACCATCGCGCCATTATTCAAAGTTGTTATCTTCTCCGTGACTTACAGAACTGTAGCTAACCTTTTCCCTGATAAGACAACGTTGGCTACTGTTATCTGGAAAAAGCAGCAAATGTCAGTCTTATATGAAAAAAAGTACCTTAAAGACTAAACTGTTTATATTACAGTAGACACTTCTGTCTACAACTGCCAATAAACTATACTGAAATAGAAAACTTGTATCATAATTTATATGTTTTATTTAGATGAACATGCTATATTTCCATGGTTCTATTTGCTGTAAGAGTCTGGTTTTTTACCTTGTATAATGACTAACACTGGAGCAGTAACAACAGAATGATCTTTTAGTAAATTATCTGACTTAAAGTTCAAATTTAGGAGCATTATTCCTGCATGGATAGCAGGTTTACTTTACATGGAACAGGGTTTTATTACTTAGATCATTCCAAACACAGACCCAATTTTATCAGGAGAGTACTAAGCCTATTTTAAAATAGAAATTTTGAGTTTGAATACATTCTAGGTTGGCAAAAACCCATTAGTTTTAACGTGTTACGAAAAAAGAAAAAAAAAAGCAAGAATTAGTCCATAGTTGATCATATCATTTCTGTTGCAAGTTATTATTTAAATAAATTGTTTTGAATCTTTTTCTTCACATTTTTGGAGGTATTTTTCCTTTAGTGCCCGGAGGAAAATACATAAAAATATACACATTTTTTAAAAAAATGAAAAATACAGGAAGCAAAAAGGATTAAAATTGCCTCATTGTTTATGTATGCTATTGGAATATACACATCCTTACAGGAATAATTTCTTTCTCATTTCACACAGAAATCTAAAGTTATACTTGCACTCCTCAAACTGAGAACTTACCTTAAGGGGCTCCTCTCACATAACTCTTGTGGGATACGTGGGATACTACAACTACATAGCGTGAGGTACTGGGAACACCACATAACTTTAGATCCCCCATTCAGTTAATGATTTATATGCTGCTGTCCATGTTGTTAAGACTAGAGTTATCAGACTGGCCCGGTTATCAGTACAAGGAGAGTTCCAGCAACACAAGGACTGCTGTGCTCAGGACCAGACTTCCTGGGTCTCGCAGTCCATGCTGACCTCAACATTACCACTCTGGTAACAATTCAGGACCTGTGCTACCTCATTTACTCATAGCATGAGTATGCTTACATAGGCTACAATTACAATTTTATTTAAATGGACGGAGTGAGAAGACAGATTATCTGAGCTAGCTTACTCTGCTGAGTGTACCTGGGCTTTAAGTATCCACATTAAAGCTTGCTCTGGCAGACAACAACAACAAACTCCAATCATTCTTCCCAACCTTCCAAATACTACGTGTATCAACGTAACAGAAATAGTGTTAGCATATCTAATGTGACTTGTACTGTGAGAAAAATGCAGAGACACAGCAAACAAATGAAGAAAGAGATAAATGAGTCCAGAAAACTTAACTGAGCTGAATTTCTTTAGAGCTAGCTATCGGTGTGCTGCTGAGGGTCAGAAATGAAAGGTCTGTTATCTAAAGTCTGAAAACCCTCTCTGACATCTATGCAATTTTAAATAACAGTTAAATTAAGTCATCTACTCTCATTTATAGGTCTGTGACTTGTACAAGCTTACTCAAGATAGCTATTGTCTCATTTTGTCCTCATAGTGACTAAAGGCCTACAAAATCATTTGTCAAGACAATATTAAAGTCCCAGTACTGGGACAGATTAAATAACCTGTAGCACTTTAAAAGCTTGCAAGGAAATACAGAAACAGGTTTATTACACACTTCTCCTGAGGTCAGAAAAGGCATAGGAAAGCAAGAGAAAACTTGCAGTCAACCATGATGAAAGCATCTTTAAGCAACACATATCTGTTACATCAGTTGAACCATATGGTCACAAGCCCCTAAATAAGAAATGGTTGGAACTCCTTTTGCTGTATCTCAGTCTTGAAAATAATTCATTTTATGTACTAATCACTATTTCTGAAGTGATCTTCTTACTGTGCCAGTGTTTGGTTTACTCTAATCTGTTTATTTATTTATTTTTTCACTGCAAATTCTAATAGTTTGGAAAGCATTGGAGGGTATTTAATGGATTAATGAAAGAGGCTGAATATTACCAATTCACTGATTAAAGAGTTTTGAGTCTTATAGAGCTAAGAAGAATGACAGTATTAATTCTGTTACACTTCCTACTACATTGTTTTTATTGTTACACAGCCATGTAGTCATAGCCATCTTTTCGAGACAGGAAAAGAAAAAAGATACAGACTTATACCAGAACACACAATTCTAGCTGGCCAGTAACACCTAAAGAAAAAAAAAAAAAAAAAAAACACCAATGTTTTAGTTTTCATTGTATTCAAGGTGACTGTGATATCTGTTACACTAGGCCTGACCTCATATATATCCTAAAACATAACAGCACTCAAAAAGCACACTGCAGACCTAATGGAGGCTAAGAAGAGACTCTCTGAGGAGGTACTATAATGGGAGACAAGGTACCAAAATATTCACTCACCTCGTAAATCATAAAAGAGGAAAATTAACCCGTGCAGGCAAGCTATTAACAAGAAAGCCCTTAGCAGTGAAGGGAATTTCAGTCCCCGGGAAACTGAGGGCAATGTGTAATAAATACTGTAATGCACCAATTTCACAATCTCTTAACGCCAAAAGAGGATAACCTCACCACCAGTCTCGCTTCTGGGTACCCCCAGCTGCGTGCACCTGTCCTCTCCCTCTGGTATTGCCTTAATTTTGTGCCTGGCCAATGCAGCTTGGCTGAATTCTGTTTCTCTCTTTTTTCTGGTCTCCCCCCCGTCGAACTGGCCCAGCTCACACTGTTTTGTGTCTGCAGCTTCCTGACAGCAATTCATTAAGAAGGACAGTCCCTGTCCTGAACCAATTCATTAAGGACAGTCAGAAGGTGAGGGCAGAACCGCACTGGAAAAAGAGGACTGACATTTTTGTTTTATCAAAAATGATGTTCCTACAACAAGCTTCTGCAATGGTGCTTCATATTCATGCAGCAGGGAAAGTAAAATAGCTGGTACCTTTGAAACTTCACTTGCAATGTGAGAGGGAAATATGACCCTGAATAGCCGCCTGTATGGCTGTCAGCAAAGGAGGAACACACACAAATAAGCAAATTATATTAAACTTTGCATTAAATTTGAACTGAAATACTAGCATAAATTAATATTAGCACTGAACATCGGATTTTTTTTTTCTTTTTCTCTCAGAGAAACAGAAATCCCATTCTGACCCCCACAAGTCCCTGATTCTTTTCACCAATCATGCATGCACTGGATGCAAACTCCTTTTTGGACCTTGCTAGTTATGTTCTGAAGCATGAGATTTTAATATTTTTGTTTTAACAGAAAGCTAAATGCATTCTGATAAAACCATGTAGAATGCAGAAGGGATTACCTAAATCTTAAGAGTTGAACAAAAAAAAAAAAAAAAGCTTTGAACAGAAACATCGATTCCAAATCCAAAGCCAACTATCTCCCTCCAAAAGGATAGCATTGTTTTCTTCCCTCAAGTACAGAATATGTCATTTTCATTTTTCACAACCTCCCCGCTTTTAGGGGGGTTATTGGGTAGAATGCTGAACTTTTGAGAAGTCTAGGAGTCTGAACCATCCCCTCTCCTTCCACACATCACCTTTAAAGATTCAGTTGTAGGGTCCCCCACACACCCCAGAGGATAAAAAGAGCTATTCTACTGTATTACCATCATACTATAAGGTAATTTTCCTACTCATTTGAGCATTTTTAATTTCAAATGGTTCTCAGTGTTAGTATAGTTTTAATTAAATGCAATTCCTCTTTATTTCATGTTGCTTGTTTGTCTGATACACTGCATTATGAACTTACCCTTGTAAGCATTACTTGAATAAAAAGTGTTCTGCTGATACCTGCTTTTAGCAAATCTGGAGCATTTTTTCTGCTTCCCTTGTAATTTCATTTTTAACTCACAGAAGAATCTCCTGCAATACGGACTGCACTTCAACAATCAGGGAAGACTTTCACCTTTCATATTCTGAACACACATTTTTAAGCCCATAAACATCTCTACTAGGACTCCAGCTTCTCTCCTTTAACAAGAGGTGATTCCTGCATCATGATGATTAGTCTACCTTCTTATACGGTAAAGCTGTACCTTTACAGCAAAGCTCACTAAGTGTTCACAGATGAAATTATACTCTTCACTTATAAGAGAGAAGCAGCAATATATGTATTGATGTAATGTAGTGATCTAACAAAACTTAACTGTTAGTAAGACAGGGACTTAGCAAGACTTGAGATGGCAAGTTACACTTGCTTATTTACTGCATAGAGACCAGGGTAAGCTAGACATGTCAGGGAGACCTTCCTGTTGAGCCATAAGGTTCAGAGTGGATCCCCTTGCTTTCTCAACTCCTTAGACGGAAGAGGTAAGAGCCTAAGTGTGCCTGAATCCACTCCTAGTCCCAGACTTGGTCAACAGTTTATGTCTAAGGATTATTTGTGCACAATCTAAGATATAATCTTAGCAAACCTTATAGTTTAGTAAGCTACTAAACACCAAGGAGTTGCAGCAAGGAATCTCTTGCAAGGAGTATGGGATCTCTGCATTAGGCATGACCTTGAGAAGTGTCCCTACTCTAGGGAAGATGTGTCCTGCAGCCAGCTGCCATGCAGAAGAGCTCAAAGTGTTCTTGGCTTCCTCACTATTTATGGGGTAAGATGATGAATATGAATAGTCATAGATTTGTCGGTGCGTGCTCCATTGGTCCTCAGCTGCTGAGTCTGTCAGTTTCTCCAGCACCCAGTTTGAGCTGATATTGTGGTCACTACCTGCCTGAGCAAGGTATTGTTTGCTGCGGCCAATGTTTAAGCAAGACAACAGCCAAATTGAGGGCCTGGGGGAAGCACACTGCCACAAGCTACAGATAGATCACACCTTCCTGTTGTTCTAGCTCAGTGTCAGTTAGTACATACTTGTCAATCTTATAAGTTGGAGGCAAGACTATCAGATAGGTCACTAAATAAAAATCCAAACAGCATTATCAAAGCCAAGCCTGTCACAAAAATTTAATTGAAGTCCAAACTCCTGAAATCAACTGCAAAATAACTAAAGACCATCAATCCCTTTCAATCCCCTCCAAATCACTAGAACAATTTTTTTTTCTTCCTCCCTCATTCTAAAATAACCTAAAGATTGTATCCTTCCTTCTGTGCAGGTACGGGAATCTCTTATACTAGGGACAAAAAAAACGTTCCAACAGTGATGTACAAAAAAAATCATACAGAAACTTAAGTCACGAGACTTAAATCGTTGTATCACAGCTTAAAAAATGATTTGATAAAGTATTCAGTCTAGCAATCCCCCACCATATCAGCACCTATTTTTCTGTAGTTCACACAAAAGCACAACTACTTTATCTGAAATTATCGCAGCTGTCAACTACTTTTATAACTACAAGAAGCTGGAGCTTAAGTTACTACTAATACATAAGCTCAAGTAAGTTCATGAACTCACCCCTCAGTTCCTTCCATAGGTTCCAATGGAATGGTTTCAATTAAGAGAACTCCTAAAACCAGACTACAATTTTTTTCCATTAACTTTTTTCCTAAGTAATTCCTAAAGTGGGCATAAACAATGAACCAAACCTCATAATACTCTCAGGAGGAAAACAAGAGGAATCTCTTAGTTTTACAGTTGAAGAAAGCAGATATAAAATAACTATAAATAACTTATGCAACAATATATGGATAAAGATTCTATGTAATCCCGGATCATAACTCAGTCTGATAGGAAAGGTATAGCACAGTCAACTTTATCACCTATGAAACAATCAGGCATGCACTACTAAAAATAACTGGTGTCTTCATGTATTTTAAAATTCGCTTATATTGATATCACTTAAATTAAACAACATTAATTAGTCTAGCTTGCCACTTTACAGTCAAATGAAGGTTGAGAAGATTTGCTTCTTTTTATAATATAGTGTGACCATCTAAACAGAATATTATTTGATATGCTTTACATGTGCATATATGTTTGCAACATAATACAAAAGGTTTCCAAACATATTCCCTAAGGATTTGTTTTGCATTTGACAGTACATTTTATGGTCACTTTATTTAGCAAGAGGGTAGTAATTTATTTTTTAATTTATTTATTTTTTTTAAAACACAAAGAAAACTAAGAGGCTAAACCCACAAGGCTGGGAAAAAAAATCAGAAGCACATGTAATACAAAGAGCTATTTTAAAACTTGAAAGCAGACTCAATTCCAGAATTAGATTCCCTGTAATGCTATTCTACATGTTCTTTCAGAAGCACATTGGCCCTTTCATTTGGTCAGTTCGGACATAAATTAAACAAACATGCAAAAACAAGATTTCATGAATGTAAACGTCAAGACTTTGCATGAGAACTTTTTCACTTCTGGTTTACTATGAGCTCAGAGAAAAATTCTTCAGCAGTAACAACACTAACCGGACACATCCTCTCTCCTGCTGCCCAGTTACCTGTTGATACCACAGCATGCTGCTCCAACTGGAAATTTAGACACAAATGTTTGTATGCTGTGTCATAAGGTGGATCACAGAGCTATCTGTGGATGTGGATAGAAAAAAAAACAAAATACCACAATACCCTGCATGTCATATTTTCAGACTAGTATACGTAAGTCACAACAGCTAAGAAATACAGTTCACAGCACAGTCAGATGGGAATGGGGACCAGAGGGAGGAAATCCCTTAAGCTGGTACTACCAATAGTTCAGCTTTACGAAACTATTCTCAGCATTCACAGAAAGCATTCAAGGCTAACTGTATTTCCCTTAATCCCAGTTCATATTTCAGCATGCATTCAATGAAGTGTAGCAACACTGGGTAAGATGAGAATAGAAATACAAGCATGAAAATTTAAGAAGACCTTGCAGTATTTTTTAGAAATATAATTGTATCTTTTATTAAAATACCCTGAGGTATAATATTCTGATAATACTTATACCAAAAATTAATCCTTATAAACCTAACGGGCAAAACTATACTCTGCTGGTGGTGGAGCCTATCATCAGAAGTTATTTTATTTTATTGCATATAAAGTTTCCTTCATGATAACTGGAAAGGTAAAGGTGAGGGGAAAAATAACTCATTTTGCTGCACTAGAACACCATTGCTCCACACTACTGCTTGCTGTTGTAAACCTATAAATAGAGCAGTTTTCTCCCAGATAATAAAAAACATTACCACTTCCAAATCAAGTATCTGCTCTGAAAGGTGTCTAAAGAGAATGAGTTTCGTAACCAAAAATACAGCATCTTCTACACTTAAATAAGGCTACATTGCATATACAAAGCTACTGAGTTTATTAAACCTCATGAAATAAGCTGTGATACTCATGCAAAGAAATACCATATCATTAATAGTATGATCATGTCTTTTCTCCATTTGAAATGCTCAAATCACAAGCATTTTAAATAGTTTCCTTCAACTGCTCCAAAATATCACATGCATTAGGTAGAGTACCTTTACTTAAGGGTTTTGTGTTTTTATTTTGTTATTATCTGTGTATTCTTTTTAAGCTTTCAAAAGGTTTATTCAGGCATTAGATCCAATAAACTTTGATTTCTATCTCCCACCACTCTTCCCAAGACTATTGGGATCTGTAAGTCCAAGCATAAAAATATAAAAGTATGTTCCCCGTACCCACAAAACCCAAGCTTTCCAACTAAAAAAGAAAAGTGCGAAGAGTGATGTTTCTTGGTTAGATACCTCCTGCTCCCCAAATCAACCAACCTCCCACACCCAAAACTGCACTAATTTACTGCAAAAGTGTAGGAGGCCATGCATTGAATAACACAATATGCTCAGAAGTATTTTATTATGTCTGAAAGTGGTAAGGCAACACTAAGACATTCATTAATTCCATTTTTTTTTTTTTTGGCAGTTCTGCCAGTTGACAAATTAAATAAGAAATATAAGACCAGAAGTCAGTATTGGACAAAATTAGTCTGTTGTATTTCAAATGCTGCATATTTTAATTGCAGACTGAATGAGAAATGCATCCTAGATTTAAAGCCTAAGGAAATTAAGTTAAAAACAAAACAAGGAAAAAAACACATGTATTCTTAAGAGAAAAATATTACCCTTTCAGATTTCTTCTTAAGCAGTAGTGAAGATGCATTCTTTTATAGCACAATGGGAAATAACTTGATTAAATTTTACTCACATTAAAAAAAAATCTTGTTTTCTTATTCCAAGTGAATGATTTGCTGTACAATAATGAAATGCCTAGGTATTTAGAATTAGATTAACCAAAGTACACGTAAAAATATTGCCAAATATTTTTTATAACTACCCTTGTATTGATTGTTCCTCTGGCATAGCTGCATCATCCTAATTTTACAGAGAACAAAAAAACAGACCTCTGTTGCACAGCTCTGCCTAGAGACTACAGAAGCAACATACTACCATGGTATATGAAACACTTTCATATACGATGAAACATTTTTTGCAGATTTAATATCTTTCTTAACAAAGCTTATTGTGCTGTCTGAGGGTTATGGGTGAACTCCTTAGGTTTTTACCATAAAGAGTTTAAAAAAGTTCCATGAGAGAAACTGAGAAGGAACTATTGGCATAAAGTGTTTGGAATGATAACTGTAATGTCAAATACACAATTTTAAAGTGCAACATATTACAACTCAGACTGTTAGAAAAAGCTAACTTCCTATATCAAAACAAGCAGTTGATAAAAAATAAGCTGGTTTAACTTCTGAACATTGATGATTAGGAAAGAATTTTAAATATCTCTAATAAAAAGTAACTAAATAAATTTCATTAATATTAGCAGCTTCTCACATTTTTATCACCATATTTTATTCCTCCTCTGGAAATCTAACCTTTACAAAACAAGAATGCACCTCTCGAATTTTAGTGTCGCCGTATGCCTGATTTTAGCTGTACCTAGCTTTTCATAACAAAACAAAAATAGATGTAATTCGTCAAAAAAAAAAAAAAAGCCAATGGGAAAGGGGAAAAAAGAACCAAACAGACATTAGTTGCCATAATAACAACTTCAGCAACGAAGAAAACAAAACAAAACAAAACAAAAAAACTATTGTGCAGCATAGGGGCACCAGACAGCTATTTCCCCAACTCTACACATATTCTTGTTTTTAAGAAATTAAAAGGAATAGCTCATTTGAACAATCACATATTTGATCTTCCACAGTAAGAAAACTGCCACCCTCATCAAGTATAGCTAAACTGAAGTCACATCATTACTATTTTACCAGCAGCACAAGCTAAAAAAATTAAAAATAGAAAATACAGTACTGGAGTATTTATTCAAAACTCTTTTAACAATTACACCAAGTTAACAGACAAAAAAAAGCAACAAAATTATTTTGACTTTGGAGTTCAAAGATGTCTCTACTGTTAGAAAGAGCGAAGGAAAAACAAGTAATCTCTCTCCCCACAGAGTCTGGACTGCAGTTACAGAAATTTGTCCTTAATGGAACTGATTTCAAGCAAATGAGTATTTTGTATCAGAAAAATTTAAAAGAAAGAAAAACATTTTTAAGGACACGTTTGCTTTTGGACTACTTGAATTAAGCCTGACATAGGATATATAACTAAACCAGGACCAAAACATATAAAAATAATTCAAAGAATAATTAAGATAACTGGATACACTCGTAAGGAAATAGGGCACACAGTAATCATGGCCCTCAGCTTGAATACAATTCTGATGATGAAAAACAACTCAAGTTAGACTTAAGCGCTGGGGTATAACTGAACTCAGCTTGTCTCACAGTTCAGTACAACCAAATTTGAGTGATCTGCAATACAAATTAAGTACCAGATCTTGAACATCAAAAGTGACATAATACAACATATATTCTAGTATCATAGACTCCAATGGTTTTCTTAGTAACTATGACTTAGAGCACTGGAATTCCTCAACTTGTATCAGTATATGTACTATCTCAGAATACAACTAAAAGATCTCATCAGACTGCCTTTCAGTATTACAGGTTTGGAGTAAGATGATTGTTTTTTATAGCACATTTTAATTTCATTAAACAAATTTAAGTGCATATCGATGCTTTATAAGGCAGAGTAAAAAAACATAATGGGAATAAATTAAGTTTTATAAAACTCAATCTGCTTAAAAACCAACTAAAAATCCTGTTTTACTGGAGGCTTAGGTTTTAGTATTTTACTTAAAATGCAGTTACATTTTATTATCTTAAAAAATATTTATTATATAACTGAATGTACTTGTGCATTACAAGGTGGAATTACTCTACTGATACTTAAGGAAATAATGATGTCAAAATTCTTACATATAAAAACAATAATAAACTAATAGTTAAATTCAGTAACTTTAAGCAATAATAGTACTTCAATTAATGAGCTATAATCATAGAAAATTTATCTTGATCAAAAGGAATTTTTTTCCAAGTCATTGGAAAGAGGTAGTAGGCATGATGGAAACTATAGTAAAGAATATTATCTGGATGAATTTCATTTCAGAATGCTTCCAAAGTTTCCTCTCACTCAACAAGATTCACCCAATGCAACTGGTTGCACATTTAGAACATCAATTCTTAGACTACTATAGCAATGCTCAATTGGTATAACAACTTTCAAAAACAGCTGCTATTTTTGTTCTTGAAATGCATTTCCCATCATTGCACTTCTGTGAAGTTCTATGACATGACTAGTACTGTTTCCAATGATATAATCGAATAATTTAAAAAGCGTAATTCAAAAACATAAGGGATTAGAATGCACTAAAAGTATTTATTTTCCTGAATACAGAATAATCTTTCAGAACAGAATTCTGTTTAAGAAAAAAAAAGCGTGAGAAAAATACCTTAGAAAACCAGTTCCACTGCCCTAACAGTAACGCTCTTGGCTTCACTTTGATCGAAGTGAGAGCTTGCTTGGTCCTGAAAACAGGAGAAGCAAAACCTTTAATTGCAAAGGCTGAATCACATTACATAGAGAAAAGTTTCTCAAAAAAGGAAATAGTTGAACAACTTTGGGTTTTCAATTTTGCAGTACTGAACAGAAATGATATTAAATTGCACTCTAACACTTTTTTCTAACATTGCATCACTCAGCTGTTTTCAATACTAAATCCCTGTAACTTGAATCATTTTCATGGACTAACACCTTCTCGAACTGAACACACCAACATACACAGGTTCATTGTTTTTCTCATTCCTGCCATGAACTTTACCAAATACCATTCATAATTATTTTAATTAAATGGCTTTTCCTCTTCCAATACAAGACAAAAAAGGAAACTTTAAAAACGAGGTGGTATTTCAAAGTGTTTGATCATTATTAGTTTAAAGCAATGTTTTTAACTGTATACTTTTTTCCTACTCTGCTTATTATTTTGTATAAATTATTTCCACAAGATGGTGCTGCAGTCCTATTTTAGGAAGATAACATCTATTTTCTATTTAATTGGTTCCTTCTCACACTTAGGAAAAAAAATCATTTCATTGTTAGGTTAACAAAGTGATTTACAAGGTCTGTTTTCAAAAAGGGCAAAACTAGTTCACATCATCTAACTTATTTATTTATTTATTGGAAGCAAGTATAGTGAAGAAAAAGTTCTACTGCAAAATTCAAAAAAAAAATCTAATGTTCCAGTTTATAGAGCATAATGGATCCACATATGTTGCTCTTTGTATGTAAAATAGTCAACTTAAATTCCATATGGTTATAGAAAAGAATCGTAATTACTGTTAGAACACAAATAATTTTTTACATCATAATGTCGAACAGCTGCTTTTGCCTTCATCTACAAACTCTGCCAAAAAAAATCCAATTTTTATGATATCAAAATCCAAAAATCTTTTACACGAAGTGGGTATTATAGCACAAAGAAATCCTGATATGATAGGCCACCCATTTACAAAGGGTAATAAATCTTATCATATCTCACGCATCTTTGGTTTGATTATATAATGTTTATGAAAGTCTTACATCTACTTATATCTCCAAAGGGAAATTTTAATACGGCTTCAAATCATAAAAGTGTTTTGTATCTTTGTATACTGGATGGTCTCCATCTGTGCTGCTGGTCTTAAAATGTGTTCGGTAAGAGTACTAAAACACTCAACACATCTCTCACGGTCAAAGTCTACAGACTGACTTGCACATTTCAGTGCTTAGGATCAAACTGACCCTCACTTTGTCAGTGTTAATGGAATCCATAATGTGTTGGTGTGCTCCAGCTAGGCATGAAAATTTGTATTAAAAAAACAGTCAAAAAGGTGCATATTTAAAATCATGTATTTAAGTTTTCATTAAGACTTACTTAACAGTACAGATGGTAAGATGGTATGTAAGAAAGCCCCTTGGGTACAATATGCAAGTCCCAGCTGGAGTGTTTCCAACAGGATGTAAACCATGGTCCTCAAGCTCACACTTTAAAAAACATATTACTTAGCACACTGCTAACAAATGTCAACACAAAAATACACTGCTCTAATGACTTCACTTCACAAAAGGACTGGGGTGGGGTGGAAGTTATTTGAACAGTTTTTAAAACCAAAAGTCAGGGAGGAAAAAAAAATACACAGATGTATTAGAAGATATTTATTCAAAGGAGTATAAGCACCAGTGATCATTACAAATTCAATATATTAAAAATTTAATGCTGTACAAACATACATATTAGTTTTGATATCCATAAGTCTACAGAGACCAGGTCTGAAGACCTGTTCTTTCAAGTCTTCTCAGAGGCATTACTTGAGGTTTTCAACAATTCTGAGGTTTCTTCTATTCTGAAATTAAAAAAAAAAAAAAAGTTTTACACTCATGCATACTTATTAAAACACAGTAAAAGGCAAATCAATTATTTCTTACTTTCCAATGAATCCAAAATACCAATAAGCAGCATTAAACCAAGTGGCCTGTCATCCCCCTTTTCTTCTGCAATTGGTTTGCAGACTAAAATGCCTACCAAATATCAATAAAACCTAAGTATACACAGAAAGAAGTAGCCCACTCAAAATTAGAGGAAGTTAAATCACAAAAAAAAAAAAACTACAGTTTATTTAGGGCTGGCATTTGTAGGATGTACAAATTTCCAGCTAAGAAAATATTATACAGCAATTCCTCAAGTGTAATAAAAATATTTCTTACAAAAAAATTTCTTTACCAATCTCAGCACTAGCATGAAACACACCTTAATACAGTTAATGCAATGCTTAGCCTAAAGTTGGTTTTACTTTATTTTTTCCTTAAATAATAATAAAGCAGAATGGAAATGTCATAGTTTTCAGGAATAAAAAGTTGCTCATTCCAGAAACTTCTATCAAAAGATGCTAATATTCCTATTCCTTGTCAATCAAACTCTAAACACTCTTTAATCTCCAGTTAATACTATTAACAATGCTTTCTATTACTTTTTAGAAACCAAAACAGTGACTCTTCCCAAAAATACAGAACTGTAAGTGGATTTATTATCCAGTGGAGTCATAAGGAAATGCCACACCTGATGTAGAGACCTTTGAGGTTTGGAACACATATGTACGTTCTCCATAAGCCTTAGTCCAGTACAACTCCCTCCTGGGAAATGAATTCCTGCTGCCCTTTCCTATTACTTACATTTTACTTATCCTTTCCATTCTTTGTCTTGTTGTCTCCTGCAATTTAAAAGCAACAAGTTTAGTGAACTCTTCAAAGCTAACATTCCTCAGATGGACTTTCAACCTGAAAAATTCATTGAGAAAATGTAACTTTAAGCACTGTTTACATATCGAAAGGATTTTTATGAGACAGACCTAGACATAGTTTTGCATAGTTTCCTTGTTTTTCACTAGTAGTATATACAACTAAAACGAATGCTTACTTGTTCTCTTGACCCCAGAAAGGAAATCAACTAAGCACTTGCCAGTTTTACTTACCTTTGAAATGTCTGTCAGACCATGAGAATTAATGGTCATGGCTTTGGGAGATGGGTCTGTGGATAATAGTGAACTGTATCCAGACGACTGATGAAGACTCTCTGGCATCTCCTCCTTCCTTTCTGTATCTATAGAGAAAGACTCATTTTTATGTCACCTTTGCCTTTTTGCTCCCTTACTGCAAGGTCAGCTATCAAATAGCTTGATTTACAGTATGTAATAACAGAAGAGAATGCATTGTTTAGAGAGAAATAAAAGCTACTGGTGAGGGTCCAAACTAGCTTTTTTCATTTCTTAAAACAAAAGTAGGTAGAGTATATTATGTATAACGAAAGACAAATTCCAAAAAGATCATTTAGGAAAGCTACCTTTTATCCTGACTACAGTAAAATCAACACTTAAACTAATTACTGGATCAAATATTAAAGAGTAATTTCAGAATGTTCACATTATTTGTACTGTGAATCACCTGTTCAAACATGTTTTTTAATTTGTGCAAGGTAACCTGTCTTTTAAGCAGCAAAAATATAAAGTCATCACTTATTTAGCTAAAAATAAGTTTTTTTGTCTCCCTAGCTCTGCTCCCATTGGACTAGTTTTAGGTCTGTTTCTGCTGTATGGATGCTGCATGCTATCTTTTACTTTGGGAAGGCTTTGATATTCTTCAATTCAGAATAGTGTTGTCAGGGAAAATAACATTTTAGTACTTAAAACAAGTGTTTGTGTCCTTATTTTTAATCATGCAATCATCTACAGATAAAAACTCTGGAACATGTTCAGCTACGCTATTCTGTACTTGAAACGTATTATTTTAATCAATTAAAAAGTGTTCCTTCAATACAGTAGTGATTCATGAAGAGCACTACAAGCAAAAAATGCATTCTGAGTACTGCATATCCTCAATATAAGAGTTACGACTGGCTGCACAGCCTTTAAGCCTACAATTTTCTGGATCATATTTTGGAAAATCCAGATGAATTCTCTAAGTCTGAAAACATAAAGGTTACCTTTTAAAGACCATCAGCCTACTTGCTGACTATGAAGTCCTCAAGTGTCAATAATATATCATTGAACATACAAAAGCAAGTAAACAAGTGGCAAGGTTTTTTGCTTTTGTTTTAAGTCTCTAAAAAGGTCTACAAAGAGGCCTTCCTAATTTCCATGGAAACTGGATTACTCAGATTAACAGAAGTAGGTTCCTAGTTACCTTTCCAGTTTCTATCCAATATCCCAAAAGGGGACAAAAAGGCCTAATAAATGAGAATACGAAATGCAATACTCTCCTAACTAATGGTGATAGGGATAATAGCCGCCATAGAGGAGACAGACCAAATTAAAGTGATGAAACACATAGGCTAAGAAGCTACCATTGAGAAAGAAATAAGAATTACTCAGGAACTAGAGAATATTTTTAGTTTTCTTCCCACTTAATGCTGTTTCATTGACTACTTGTGTCTTCCAAAATTCAGCTGGAGACTGAAAAAAGCTTTTGCTGTGGTCTTCAAGATAAGAAAGCTCAGTGAAAAAGCTAGTGAGGATAGCTGTTGTTTCAAAAGGGATGAAACTATAGAGAACGTTCAGTACAGATTATGAACAAAAAACTTCAGTTTTCCCTTTATAAGTAAAGAAAACTTAAAATGTGCAATTATTTTAAATATAATAAACTTGTGGCAGCAAATAATTTATTTTGTACTTGAAAATTTTATTTTTTAAAACATTGTAACTGCTTTGAAGTGCAGCCAACATTATTGCTTTTCACAGCTTTATCTACAGCACCTTAAATTTGCATCTGAGACTTTTGGTAGAGTGTTACTTACAACTTAATTAATATGCCATGCATTTGCATTAATACATTTAAAACAATTAGAGTAAATACAGCTTCTAAAGAATAAATTAGAAACACGAAATTGCTAGCAGATTCATTTCTTATCTGAAGCATGCATTTAAATTAAAAGGTCTCTAAATCACAATTGACTCTCTAGTTAAAAACCACTGTTTTAGCCAAGGTCAGCAAGAAGTGCTTAGCATATGACTTAATTTAAAAAAAAAAAAAAAAAAACATTAATACTCACCAGGAGAAACTGGAATCATATTAGAAGTACATTCTCGACTTACACTGCTGAACATTGATGACAAGTCTCTCTGAAATACAAGTTTACTGCATTTTAGCCTTATATCCTGTTTTAAGACATCTTTTGACTGAACAAAGTTATACATAAGTACCAAATATGCATGCATTTTTGTACACCAATCCAAGTATGTTAGCACTGCACAGATATTTTCACAGAACTGCTCTTCAGCTTAAAAAAAAAATCTTAAATTTCACACTCACATTGTGTTTAAGAATCCCCTATTTTATGTAGGATTTATTAATATTGCTGTTGATAAACAGGTCAAAAGCAAGTCCAAATATAGTGCATATAACTTAACAGAATGAAGAGTTACACTGTACTTGGCCTGTGCTAACAATTACATCTTGATGGTGGCTGCTGTGAAGTTTAAAGTAAGCAAACCTTCCACTTACAGTTGATAATCAGAAATGCAGCTCCTCTGTCCTAGAAATTAGTGTAAAGATAAACTGAGATTCATTCCACCTAAATGGTGAGAACTCAAAAGTCTAGTTTAAGCTAGTTTTTCAGGCTCCTAAATGAGACCGTTGTTTCAAGAAAGGTTCTCAGTTTCACTCAATCTAGCTTAGAAAAAGTTGTTCATGAACAAGGAATCAAAACTGATGTTCTACTCACAACAAATGCGTGCAATTTCCTAATTTCAAAGTTTAAAAAAACTCAAAAACAGACTTTTTTTTAAACCAATAACTATTATTATAATTTCAAATCTCACCCTGCAGTAAAATATATCACTTTAAATACTGGACTAACTATATCAGTTAACAGGGAATTATATCCAAGTAAATGAGGAAGAATTAGTAGGTGTTGTGTGGGAAGAAGCTGAAGACAACTGCAATTATAAGTCGTTAAGAGAAGGCAGAGGGGAAAAAAAAAAAAAGATTATCTACACTGACAGCTTCTGCCCAATTCCTTTCATTGAACAGGTTTGGCAGCTTTCAGATTTTCCCAGAGTTAAATGCACAGCTGCTGCTACTTTGGCAGCAGTGCAATACAGATCTTAGAGTGGTCCTGCTATGTTGGCTAGATGCCAGAAGTTCCCTGAAAAATGCAAGAGTAAGAAGAAAGCCGTAGATACAGAAGCAATGCAGAATTACTAAGAACAACTTGGATGGAATTTCCTAAAAACAAAGCAGAAGCAATTCTCTGACCCAAAGGGTTATTTCTTGGCAGTTTTCAAAAGTCTGTTGCAAAAAAAAAGTTACAGTTCAAGACTTTCTTTTTTAATGTAAAAAACTGCTTCTTTTGCTTTGAAAGAAGTAACAATACCACACACAAACTAAAATCAAAATTATTTCTGCAGATAATTTCTTACAGTAACATCTAGTAGAGACATACAATTATCTTACTGGAAATTTTTGAGTGGTATTAGTGTTAAATATTTTCACAGCAAGTATTCCAGACAGCTGAACTACTTCAATACATATGATACCAGAGTAACAATAAACCAAATTTACAGAAATGAAGGAAAAAGCCTAGTTTGAATCACAAGCCTTCCCATTCTGCTGTCAAAAGTAGCCATTGAAACTGTTAAGCAAAAAAAAGTAATTGATAATGTCAGTCATTATTGTCTGAACTACACCCTTCAGAAATATCCCAGCACTTAGTCTGAACACTTGTCCATTTCACGACTTTGCGTAACTAGCACACTTTCAAGGAACACAGGAAAAAAATATATTAAAATGTCTTGTATACAAGTATTAGCAACATTTTCATATTGCAGGGCCAGAAATACACTCTGAGGACCTGATTACAAGTAAGTTCAACATTCTTACAACTACAGAAAAATGAAACACTGATCAACCATTTTTCATAAGTTTTCAGCTTCTGAAAAGATTCTCCTGGTATCCTTTGGATACACATGCAAATACATTTTGAAATCAAGCATGCAATGACAAAATTGATGCTACAGGTCACTGCAGCTCAAAACACATGAACACATGTACATGTATGAAATTACGTAATGTGTGTCTTTATACAAAGGCATTTCAACACCATGAGAAATAAGACCGTCTCAATGTAAGAAAACACCTGATTTGCTCTGACATATACGCCAAATATAGCCGCATCACAGTTACAGTACCTTTTCACATTTAAAAATACAATGAGCATCACAAGTAAGGCTGAAGGAAAGGGGAGGGAAGAGCAAAAGGGAGAAGTATCAGTCAGGCTATAAATTTAAAAGATAACCATAAAATAGTAGTAGGACTAAAAAGGGAATTAACTTTTCCCATTGTACCGCTTATTTTTGACAACTTTAGATATATAGAACGAAGACTTAATCTTTCGGATGTATATGATTAGAGATCAGTCTGGAGAATTAAAAGATATGAATTCAGCTGAATCAGTGGAAAAAGTACTACCTCATAGATTACTGCAACAACAATTGCAGTCCGGTATGAGATAAAATTTGATAATATGGACCAAAAAAAGCAAGCTTAGATGTGTCCCTAACATAATGAAATCCTCCACTACAGAAATGGTAAGTTTTCAAAATATAGTATAATTGCAAGTCTACAAAAGCTTCCTTCTAAAAGTTCACTAACAAATAATAACCACACACGGTCATTACTCATGAGAATATGCTGAGCTATACCTGCTGTTCCTGAAAGGAAACCGTTTCCAATGGAGAGCTTTGCTTCAGAGCATGAGAAAGCAACAGAACTTCACAGTTAAAGAAAAAAATATCACCAACTCCACAAATAGCACTTGTATTCAAGATCACCCCTTTAAAAATAGCAAAGGGCATACATCAGGAGGTGAGAAAAGCATAAACAGGCTGAGAGTGTTGTGTCTGGCAACACTTCTGTTATCTGGTAACGGCTACACAGTACTAAAAAAAATATTTTGATAGTTATATCTGCCTTTTTTTTTTTTAGAGAAGAAAAATGGAAGTTGATATACCTTTCTGGACTGCACCAGCAATTCTGTTTCAAGGAGCAAAACTCGGCTCAACAAATTATTCCAGTCCTTCTCGTCTATAGTAATCTTTCCTTTCAGTCTCTCTTCTAAAGTATGTAGCCTATCTTCAATCCAATCTAGTTTATGAAGCTTTTCCTGGCAATCAGCAAGCTGGCTCCTTAGGAGCTCAATCTGAGAATTATCTTCTATGACCTGAAAATATGGATAAGAACACATTCTCTGATTTTGACATAGATATAATTCATAGTTTGATCAAATAAGCTAAGTGGAATTTTCCTCATGTTCAATAACCACATTCTGCTACATTCGAAAGTAATCTTTTAGAACTGTCATTAACAGCATTCACAGAACTAAGCTTTTATAGAAATTTAACAGAATTGTCTCTTGTAAAGACAGTAGAATTTGACTTTTTTATCCCTCCCCAATCATTTGTTATATATCTACTAGTTACATTTAAGAAGAATCCAGCTATCTTTTTAAAAACCTCCCCCCTTTAGAAAAGTCCTGTAAGAAATATTAAGAATAAGAATGCACGTAGACATCTTAAATAAAAATTCTTACTTGTTCACATTTAACTTCCACAACATCATCATCTATGCACAATTCTTCATCACCTCCCTCGTCTGGAAGGGGTGGTGGATGAAGCGGTGCTGAACAAAGGGGTGCTGGATGAAGGTCATCGCTAACTTCACTTCCAGAGTGCCGTTCTACTTGAGGTATCTTTTGAGCATGTCAAAAAAAAAAAAAAAAAATCACTGGTGTTGATCTTTACAAGAAACTCCAATTCCTCTGACAGGTAACAGAAAAAAAAATCTATTACTTAAACACCTAGCCTTTTCTTTTTTTTTAATCTAACAAACTTATCCCAACTGGTTGCAAAACATAGAAAGCAATAGCAGTTTAATTTTTAAAAAGTAATCACATACACGTGAAAGAACGGTAAAACAAATATTCACACAATTTACCATAGCTACTGAATACCTTGGTATTCCTTGAACAGTACTGAAATCATTAATGGCCTTTCTTATTGTATAAAAGGACATTAATGATGTCCAAGGTTATTAGATTTCAAAGTATGAAAGGAGGCATGAAACTCACAATACAAATACACAGTTTCAACATTAAAACTACCTCTATACCATTCAGAAAGAAAAAAAATAACTAGGAAGCTTGGAAGTCTTTTCCTTGGCTACTGCCAAAGTAGCCCGATTAGCTACATGTTTCACTTCCTTTGAATACTTTCCTCCAAGAGAGCAAAAGACAAATGTTGCCCTTCTTTCCAGCTGGAGCAAGTCTTATGATCTCTACCTGTCACAACACAAAATACTTTACCTAATGATTAAGAATCCATAATTACTAGCTTTATGCAGTATCTTAACACTTGCATATTACTACATGTTTTAGTGAAGCTAAAATTCTTCTCTTCAAGGGAATTCTTAATACACTTGCATACATACTTGCATACATACCCAGAGTAAAAAGTATTTTGAAACCTACACTGAAACCAGCATAATGTCAAGCCAAACACAATTCAATCTCCAAAAATGATGTATGTTGTTTTTCCCAATTGAATCTTCATTTTGATTATTGTTCCTCCTTTTTTGTATAATGCAATTAACAGACAACAGTACTTGATTGGTACTATCAAGACTGAAATCAGCTACTCAGTAAAAGAGAAACAGTTTTCTCTGTAATAGCTTGTTGTGGTTTAACCCAGCAGGCAGCTAAGCACCACAAAGCCATTCACTCCCTCCCTCCCAGTGGGATGGGGGAAAAGAATTGGAAAGGTAAAACTCATGGGTTGAGATAAAGACCCATGAAGAGATAATAGATAATAATAGATAATAAAAAGAGAGAAATAATAATCGTAATAAATAATTACAACCAGTACAAAACAAGTGATGCACAATGCACCTGCTCACTGCTCTTCAACCAATGTCTAGCCCCTTCCCAAACAGCAGCAGCCCCAATCAGCCAACTTCCCCTGTATTAATCGTTCAGCATAATGCCAGGAGGTATGGGACATCCCTTTGGCCACTTTGGGTCAGCTGCCCTGGCTGTGTCTCCTCCCAGTTCCTTGTGCACTCCCAGCCCCCTCACTGGCAGGGCAGCATGAGGAGCTGAAGAGTCCTTGGCTCTGTGCAAGCACTGCTCTGCAGCAACTAAAACACTAGTGCGTTACCAGCATTATTCTCATCCTAAATCCAAAACACAACATCATACCAGACGCTGTGAAGAAAATTAACTCTATCTCAGCCAAAACCAGGACATAGCTACTATTTCAGTCACCCACATTTTGAAAAAGATACCTAGTGTGATCAAACATTAGAACCTAAGTGAAAGCACATATTCTAGAAAGAGCCTGGGAGATTAGATTATAAATCAGATTAACATTTAGACATACAATGTAACAACTACATTCATACCTGTTTGGAATTTAGAGCACTGCCGTTGGGACCAGCAGGGACAGTACCACAATTTGACCATACTTCACACTTTAAAGGTCTAAGTTTCTTCCTTGTTTGGGATTTAACCTTCAAATTGAAAAGGGGGGTGGAGGGTGTGTCATTAACGGGCACAGCACACAAAGACATTTAAACCTCTGCAGTACAACACTGTCTAAATAAATTATATACTAAATTAACAGACAAAATAGATCTTAAAATGAATGCATAATACTCGTAACACCTATGCAAGGCTGCAACAAAGTTGGTCACAAACATAAATGATAACTTGCAACAAAGTTCATAGAATCACAGAATGGTTTGGAATGGAAGGGACCTTAAATATCACCCAGTTCCACCCCCTGCAGGGGTGATATTCCTAAATATCACCCAGTTCCATCCCCCAGGCAGGGACACCTCCCAACATACCAGGTTGCCCAAAGCAAACTGTTCAAGGTTGCCTTGAACACTTCCAGGGATGAGGCATCCACAGCTTCTCTAGACAACCTTTTCCACTGCCTCACCACCCTCAGAGTAAATAATTTTATCCTAATATCTAAACTAAATCTACCCTCTTTCAGTTTAAAACCATTTCTCCTTGTCACACTACACTGTGTGAAAGAGTCCCTCTCCTCCTTTCTTGTAGGTCCCCTCCAGGTACTGGAAGGCCATTCTAAGGTCTCCCCAAAGCCTTCTCTTCTCCAGGCTGAAGAAGTTAAGACTTCAACTTCAGGAACAAAAAAGTATGTAATTATGCCCCCAAAAGTGACAAATGAAATAAATACAAGTTCTGTTTCATATGATTTTATAACATCTTCAAACTCCTGTAAAATATGAAGACTGATTTTTTTTAATCAAAATGTCTTTAAATACAGCATACAATGATAAAAATACCTCAACAATGTCCATCAAATGTGATTAATAATCAGATTTAAGATGTGTACCACCAAAACACAAACACAAGTTCATATTTAAATTAAATGTTACAGAACTTCAACATAGCAGAGGATTTTGCTTTGTTTCTAAACTCTGCCTGTAAAGTCTGAGTTACATAAACATTCACTATGTTGAGAAATACAGGAAATACACCACCTAGTGTGAAGTTAAAATATTTGATTAATCTTTGTTTTAGTAATTCTATTTTGTTTATACTACAAAGCACTGTCAGCTTCACATCTTTTGTATACCCAACAGCACTCTAAAAATCTTAGGGGGAACTTCATACTAAATTTCCCCCCTACTTTGACTATCAGTAATGCTTCATCTTCAGATAAACTCATCTTCACCTTCTAACTGCAGCACCAAGGATATGTCAGAAGAAACATACCTCATAATAAAGTTATCATTTGATCAGTACCTTATTCAAGTTACTTAATTCCTTATGCTTTTTCACCACACAGTTGATAATGTCGCAAACAATCTGTATTTTTCGCTCTGCAAAGCCAAACTGAAGAAACTGCTGTTTTGTTAAAACCGGTTTATATTGAAATTGATCTCGAAGAAACTGCAACAAAATAAAGTTTGCTTTCAAAATCACCATATAATTTATTGTAAAAATAGCATGCTCAGGTTCTTATCTTTCCTTCATTCTGCAATTCAGAACTAACCAAATGAAAAAAGGATTGTTTCCATACTCTCAGCTGTTTCTTCTAGCTAAGTTTTCAATATACCTCTTCCAGAAGTATTTCGTTCACATCATGCTTGCAAAATTTATGTCAGTCTAAAACATTAAGTTATTATAGATGTTAATATTTAAAAAATTAAACAAAATATAACCTTTTCACAGTGAATGCACAGTAACAGCTTGCATTGATCTCAGCAAATGAGTGAGAGGCCTAACTAAGGCTTACACAAAGACTTTGTAAAGGATTCTCTCCTATCCTCAGATGGAAAGCTAGTATGAATAAGCCAGTACTAGTTAATACATCCAGACTCCATTTATAAAACGTTTATGTCTATATTTAAGAATAGTGTAAAATTATTTTGATTCACCTTAAAGAATTTGATTCCGATTTATAAACTCTTAAGAACTAGACTTTTAATATTAATTTGCCCTATGTTTTAAAATAACTGTTTCTTTGTTGTGTCTTTATTACAATTACTGAAGTTTGCCTTTTTTTTTTTTTGCTGGTTATGATTTCTTCTAAGGTCACTTCTCGCTACGTAACTTATTGTGCAACAAATGTTTCCGTATTCCTCACACCTAAAATAAAACTTAATTATGTTACTGCTTCTATGATTGCCCTAAAATTAGAATTTGGACAACAATATCCTTTCCTATTTTCAGGAAAATCTAAATAAAAACTTGCCCTAGCCACTAGCCGTCTTAAATCTTAACCGAATTGCAGTTCCTATTCACAGCCAAAAACTTTTACTCTCACTAGATGTTTAGTTTTTATGAGCCCATGCACAAAATTGTGTCTCTTCTGCAAAGAATATGAAGACAGATACCTTATAAATAGCTTCAATAAAACGCAAGTCGCTCTTTGCTGTAAGCTCCACATCACACTTTACCAGAAGTTCTGCTATGTGAGTTGAGAAAGATGTAAAAGAATAGCTGATGATAGGTAAAAATGAAGTTGGATCACCCTTCACTAACCTGTTGAGATACAAAAGTATTTTACATATCAGGAGATAACAAAAGCCCTTAATTACATGATTACAAACATTTTACTCGAAAGGTGTTTTAATATTGCCAGCATGTGACACCCAAGTTATACTGTTTCTCCTTAAGTTTTTCCTCTATCTTGATTCATAGCAACTTACCAGGTATTTCATTCAGCAGTCCTTACTATTATCTGTAAAACTCCTGAAACAATGATTTTCTGTGACCTCTCATATCATTCTAACATTGGCAGGTCTAAAGCCCAAGAGCATTTCTATCTCAGCATTGAACACGTTATTTGTGATTTTCACAGGATGAAAATTCCTGAGGAAAGTTTTGCTAGCACTTACAAAGAAATAAGGAAGATGACAGATTAATCAAAGAAAATAAGAAAACACCAGAAGAAAGAGCAGCAAGACAGTGGCAGACGTTAGAATTATTCTAAGGATTGCTTAGACTCGCAAAATTGCATTACCTCTTCTTAAAGTCCCTATTTATCAAACCTCAACTTTTCATAGACATACCCTTTGTGCTTACTCATCACTGGATGCAAAGCTAATATTTATACATATCTTGTTTACACATCTTGTTGTCATCATGTATTAGCATAGTTTATTCACACTGCTACTTACATTGTATAATCTACATCTCTTGGATAATTTAACAAGCGGAGTCCTTGCTCTATTTTTCTTAAACTTCCTTTTAGGTCTCCTGTTGCCATTATTCCAAATTCTATTCTTCTTTCAGATTATGAGATAGATGTGATATCGTACACTCTTCCCCTTAAAAACAACAAAAAAAGAAAAAAACATTAAAATTACTAAATGCAATAGAATTGTCATTGAAATTTAACAGGTATCTGCTCATCTTTTCTATAGGCCACTATTTCCAAAGTGTTACAATACAGCACAGAGCTATGGCTCAATACTAATACCACTCATCTTCCTCATTCCTTCAGTATCAGGATCAAGTAGCAATGCCTAATCCCATCAACTATCAGACCTTTAAAGATAGAGATCTGAATGCATATTAAGAATTTAGGACTGGCTAAATCAACTAAAAAGGAGTGAACAAGTTTCTTTGCTGTTTCAAATCAGACAATACTTCTCTATTTAGATGATCCATTAAGAACACTTAAAATTGTTCACGGGGAAGTGTGGCAACCGGCTGCCCAGATACTTCAAGATAGGACTAAGCTAACTGGAACTATAAGCAAAAGGTCCAGTTCAACTTCTACGTTGTCACGCTCAAGCTGAGAACCTGCTTTTAATTTATTATGAGCTTTGCTTCACAGAAAAGACTCATCTAATGACACAGAACAAACTACAAAGAGGTGCCTCTCTCTGCAGAACTATCCTACAAGGAAATTGAGGACTGCAAGAAGAAAAAAATGACAACAAAATAGAATCAACAATGCAGGAGATCACCAACACCCAGAACAGCTTTTTCAAAGGGATAAAGTACAGAAAATTTATACTTTTAAAGCAAGCAGTACTGATTAGTAAGTTCTCAGATGGAGGTAGGGGAGACTGAAAAAAAAAAAAAACTGCCATGAGAAATCTAAAAAATTGGCAATGGAGAGTTGCTATTTATCCTTCAGGATAATTACCATTATCCTTCATATTTCCCCAAAAGCCTGCATAAAAGCAATGATTTCAGCTGTAAAGCCTTAGAGCAGAAATTTATCATTTGTTTTTCTGCTAGAATCGGGCAGATGACTGTCTGGCGCTATCTTCATGGAATGCCTTTTCCTGCCAGAAAACCACTACTTTATGTTTTACCAGGCAAAGCAGTGAGGAGGTATTGCCAGACAGCACATGCATGAAGATATTATCTCAAGATACAGAATTCTGTGAGGTAATTTGTCTTGCTGACGGGTAGGATTCAGCCACTACAAACCTGAAGACGAAAATAGAATTATAGCATCGTTAAGGCTGGAAAAGACATTCAGGATCATCTGGTCCAACCATCCCCCTACTACCAACGTCACCCACTAAAACACATCCCTAAGCGCCAGGTCCAGCCTTTTCTTGAACACCCCCAGGGACGGTGACTCCACCACCGCCCTGGGCAACCCATTCCAATTCCTGACTACTCTTTCTGAGAAGAAATGACTCCTCATTTCCAACCTAAACCTCCCCTGGTGCAACTTGAGGCCATTCCTTCTCAGTCCTATGACTAGTTATCTGTGAGAAGAGGCCGACCCCCAGCTCCCCACACCTTCCTTTCACGCAGTTGTAGAGAGCAACGAGGTCTCCCCTGAGCCTTCTCTTCTCCAGACTAAACAACCCCAGCTCCCTCTACCACTCCTCAAACAGCCTAGGTGTAGCATTGCCAGAAAGGAACTCAGGCGAGCACTCCACCTTACAAATTCGTTACCCGATATTACAAAAAGCTGAAGCAAAAAGACAGTTTAAAAGGAACTTTAAAAAAAAAAAAAAAAAAAAAAAAGTAAGAGCCTGCAGTCACAACGCACCAGTTGTTTTTTTTTTTTATTATTATTATTACTGTGCCTCATGGCACTTAGCCCAGTAAGCCTGAAGAAGATGCCCCCCCGCGCGCCGTCCCGTCCCCACAGCGCTGCCTTCCCGACGGGGCAGGGCCGGGACCCCCGCCCGGGGGGCAGGCCAGGCCAGGCGCTGCCTCCCCGCCGTGCCCCCGGGTGTCCGCAGGGCGCCGCGCCCCGCCCGGCGCGGCCCCGGCACTCACCACCCGCCTCAGGCGCCCGCCGCCGCGCGGCCCAACGGCTGCTTCCGCTTCCAGCGCGTCCCTCCGCTGTGACGCCACTTCCAGCAACAACAGCCCCAGTCCGGCAGGAGACGCGGCGGCGGCCTCTCTGCGCGCCCGAGGGGCTGCCGGGCTCCCCCCACCTCCTCCCTCCGCCCAGCCCCGCTCTGCCCGGCGCGGCTCCCGCCCCGGCTGGCAGCGGGCTCGTCGCGGCGGCGGTCGGGAGCCGAGCCCGCACAGGTAAGGGGCCCCGGCGGGCTGCCCTCAGCGGGGCAGCCGGCGGCAGACGGGCGGGCGGCGCGGCCAATCGGAAACGGCGGGCGAACGGGAAGGGCCAATGGGGGCGCGGGGGCGTCGCCTCCCCCGGAGTAGAGGGGACTGGGGCGGCCCCGGGGTGCCCAAGGGGCTGCTACAGGGCTCCCTGCCGGTGGGCTTTGATGGCTGCTGCACGGATCCCGCCGAAGATCTGTGCCCGGCCTCTGCGTTGGGCTTTATCCGGCCGGGTGACAGCCACTGAGCCCCTCTGGTTTAACCCGGGCTGCGCTCAGCTCTTAGTGCCCTGTCTTCAGGTCTCCGAGAAGGCTTTGGTGAGCCAGGTAAGGGGGTGAGGCGAGGGAGACGCCGTTCGGTGGTGCCCTGGACACCGAAATCAGGCTTGGCAGATGTGGGGCAGGCGCAGCCAGGGAGGTCAGCGCCTTATAAATAAGCTTCATGTTGTTTTCCCTGCCTAGTTCGTGCGATCAAGCCATCAAAAGGTTTCCATTACTAGATAAAGTTATGTAAATTGGAGGGTTGGAGCCCACATTTGAGCGACTTACTGAACCCGGAGGTTGAAAATGGACGTTCAAAATAATTGAAAAATATACTTCTGGGCACCATTACTCTAAGGGCCACATAATAGCAGTGAGTCGACTCATCGTGTGTTACGAGTGAGTTCTCACAGCGTTTATCCTGGATTACTGCAAAGCCAAAAGCAATTGCTTGATGGGGGAAAGGGGACACAATCCAGCAGACGGCATGGCGGCTGCTGGGTAGCCACACACACATTAAAGCCCGTGAATTTCAAGCAGCCGTTTCTGAGTGGTTTGGGTTGTGTCTCTCTTCCCGTCATCCCTGAAACTTCTTCAGTTGGTACTTAACATAGAGCATCAATCAAAAGTCTGTTTACAATATTTCTGCAGTGGTATCATGTGCCTGAGTATGTGAGTACGTTATAAGAGCTCTAGTTTCTTGACAGTTTTGTTTGTTTGTTTTTGTCTCAGAGCCGCTTTTTAGTGTTAAATAATTTAGAAGTGGTTGTGTCGTAAGTGATGTGTCACGCTTAGCGTTGCGTAGGGTGATAAACCAGCAACAAGTGTTAGTGCTCTTGTTAGCTCGGTATTGCTCAACAGAGTGTATTCTGTGAACAGGAACTGCTAGCTGGGTATTGCAGTAAAGACAGTAAGCTAGCAACTAAAATTTGGATATTTGATTTAGGGCTAGGTAGAAAATCTTGATTCCCCTGCAACCATGACTGAGTTCTTTACAGGTGCTGCATACAAAACAGAAAGATAATCTGATCTTGAAGAGGTTTGAAAGCAGTTATAAAATTGCTAGATCCTTACCAAGCACCTTAAAGTTTGCTTGATAACTCACAGGGCACAGCCTTTCTACAGTCTGTTTCAGATACTGCTGTTGTTCTTTCTGTCTTGTCTTTTTGGTATATTACGGTTATGGAATTTGTCACAATATGATTCCTAATGTACCTCAGAGCCTTAAAAATTTCTTGTTGCTACTTTTTTTTTGCCTTTTATTTAAAGTATGTCCAAATCATTAGTACTTTTGAAAGACTTTTTTTATCGGTTTGCAGTTAACAAACGTATATAGAAATGTAGCTTTGTTATAATGATGGAAACTGACGTCAGAGTAGATGTCAAAAATACTAGCAAAATGCATTCCTTAATGACTTACAAAAAACTACCTTAATGAGAAGATCTAGCAGAACTTTCCTTTCTCCTTACTTGACATACACAGTTCACATAGGTTTTATTATTTCTTATTATGTAAAATTTCATGTTTCATATTTCAGTACTGTTGTATTTTTTCTTGCTGACTTTCTTGCTCATATACAGTGCCTAGCAAAATGGGAACATCATCTTAATTGAATCCTCGAGTTCAGTGATAGTAACCCTTTTTGAAAGGCTGTATTTGCTCAGAAATTTTCTTTATCTGCACTTTTCATCCCCTAGGAAAGTATCCTCCTAGCTCTTGGCTGTTGTGTGGCCTACCCAAACAAACTGGTTTTGAGCTTTGTTCTTTACTGCACAAATATACTCTGCCTGCTCTTTGCAGCAATAGAAGCAGCAGCTGGAGTTGGGAGTGGCAGGAGACTTGATGGGTTTATGCTTGTAGTCCCAAATACCAATTCTGGCACACCTATCTTTGATTCATTTAATAGCTCTTGATTTTATTGCAACTGCACTGGTGATCCTCCTGTGGGATTAACATTCCTTCTCCTTGGAGAGATTTAGCTGTTCAAAGACATAAAAAGGTGGCACTGAGCAACTGCAACTCTGGGAATGATATCGCTTTAAGAAAAAAAAAAGTTGCTACCTCTTATTTTAATCTAGCTGGGCAATTAAAGGTATAGGCAGAGTCCTTTGTCTTGTAAATGTGTTTAATTTACAGCTGGATTTTGCAAAGATCAGCATGAATTACCAAGGCCTCTCCATTGCTTATGCTTTTTTTTCTGTATTTTCTGTAATTTCTCCATTTTTATCACTCGCCTTATCTGTGGCCTGTTTCTTTCTGCGTATGTAGAACAGTTTCCATCCATTTCCAACTTCTAACAGTTTTAAAGCCCCATTTTTAATTCCCTCTGCTAGTAGAATATAAATAACTTTAAATGCATGTGAGATCCTGTCAGACCATATGGGTTTCTTTCTCAAAAGTCAGCATCAGGATCCTGCAGATTCCTAGTATGATTACTTGGAGTGGTCTGCCATTATAGCAAAACCCAGAACATTAGATATATCGCCATATATGCACTACTTGTGATGGGATTCAGACAACATTCCAATAATGAATTAGTGTGATACATTATACTTTAATTTTCCTTCTTAGTAAATGCAGGTTATTACTGAAATTTGAATTGTGGCTTTCAGAAATCATCAAACCTGAATAACATAGAGGATCTGTTGTGTTTATTACAATCTGCAGCCAAGTTTGACAAAAATAAATAAATAAATAGATGCAGTGTACAAGTCGTGATAAGTAAATACAGAAGCCAGTGAGTTTTTTTTCT
Organism: Cygnus olor; assembly: GCF_009769625.2. Taxonomy (NCBI): domain Eukaryota; kingdom Metazoa; phylum Chordata; class Aves; order Anseriformes; family Anatidae; genus Cygnus; species Cygnus olor. Next base: position 24,734,834 of record NC_049172.1, read on the forward strand.
TTGTGTGAGGTGACTTTTAATCTTGTCTCTTACATTCAGTCTAAGTACTTCTGGGGTACCTCTTAAGGGTTTGGGATATGAGATTGTAATGCAGACATTGAAAAGGCTGTAGAGAGGGACAGCAAAGAGAAAGGAATAGACACCACCTTGTGTTCCAGTCAAGACTTCTTCCAGGCTTTCAAAGCAGTGGCCTTACATTTTGGAGAATTGTTCAACATCATAACTGAATTTACTGTCACAATGATTTCAGAATTCAACCTCAGTGTTGCCTTACATTTATTTATTTATTCTTTGTCACAGTGATTTAAAAAAAAAAAAGAAAAAAGAAAAACAAAAAAGAAAAATTTAGGTAGGTCACTGTGTTTCCTACAGTTTTCAGGATTTTCAAAAATATTAACTTTTTTTGCTTTACTTTTTTTTTCTTACCTTTCTATGTTATCTACCAACCATCTGATGGATCTTTTATAAACCAAAGGTTTCGAGTTCTCACAAACAAGAAAGTGAATCTTTAATATATAATCACTGAAGTAAGTTAGAAATATTGTAGCTAAAAGCCATTCCTAAGTTGTTAAGTGTTGCCTTAATGTCAGCATATTTTTATGTGCTTCCCAATCCTGAGGACAATTTCATTTTTCCTTACGTTTTTATAGCATTTCAGTATTTCTAAATAAGCTTTTTTAATTACGTTTTAAAGGAAGTGTGAAAAAGATAATTACAAATATTCTGATGGTTGAGTCTTCTTAACTTGCATCAGACATAGATAATCTTTGGTACTGTTTGCAGAAGTTTTTTTTGTTAATTTTGTAACTCTTCAAGCAAGGAAACATTTGGAAAAAAATCTTCTAGTTTTTGTTACAATTTTTGCTTTCAGTATTTATTCAGTTGCTCCTTTGGAGACAGATTAAATTGTCAGCATAACTTTGACAAAAAGTCACTTTTTTGTTATTCAGAACAAACCTACAATTTTAATTTTCTAATCTGTCCTGACTCTGTCTTACAAATATTTTTAAATAGCTGAGAATATTTAACTTGTATTTTTATGTCCAACAGGCTCGCAGATGGGTCAGGGACTCTGGAGAGTTGCTAGGAACCAGCAACTGCAACACCAAGGGTACAGTGGACAAGGCTATCTTACCAGAGAACATGGCAGGAGGATAGCTACTAACAGTGTTTCCAATGCAAGCCACCGGAAACAAGCCCAAGGAGGCATTGATATCTACCACCTGTTAAAGACAAGAAAATCTAAAGAGCAAGAAGGATTCATTAACTTGGAAATGCTGCCACCAGAGCTTAGTTTTACCATTTTGTCATACCTGAATGCAACTGATCTCTGTCTAGCTTCGTGCGTCTGGCAGGATCTTGCTAATGATGAGCTTCTCTGGCAAGGGTAAGCAAAAAAAAAAAAAAAAAAGTTACCTGGAAATAGTAAAAACAATTATTAAACTTAAATGTTGTCTCAGAATGCACTTTGTATTGTTCAAACCTTAGCAAAGGTTTCCTAAGTTAAAAGGAGAAACTTGAGTACAATTTAAAAATGTGTTATTCTGGATTTGTAATTACTATCAAGTATTAGTAGATGTTACTATACACACAAGTGTGCTTGGTGTAAGCATATATGTGTATTACTGCAAACCTGTTGTTTGATTATGTCGTGGAAAAAAAAGAGGGCTTGTCTTCTCTTTTGTATTAACACACAGCTGAACTGTTTGTATTATTACTTCTCTGAACTTCAAATAAATATCTAGCTCAAGCAAGCAAATATATTCAGCTGAAGCTCCAGGTAGAAGGGAATGAGAACTCATGTACTTTACTTGTCTTAGAGCAACCTAAACGTTTGCTTTTGGAAGACAGTGACAGAAGGAAGGGGGAAAGAAAAGGTAATTTCTGCAAATATATCATGGAACTTCAGCAGTTGAACAACAGCTGAAATGCATTTATACAACTCGCAGAGGTAATTCTGCTTGTTTATATGTCCAGGAAATAAATAATAGAATGTTCTATCAAATAAAATAGTATAGGATCAAAATTGAATTACAGACACCATCTTTGATATTTGGTGTTTTACAGCACTAGGGAAGAATCCTATGAAAGCATACCTAGCTTAGAGTAGATGGTCAGCAGAATGTGTGTCTTCCTTCACAACATAGTCTTACCCCATAACTTAACTGACAGTAAGTAGTATTAATATAGTAAATGGGTTATTGTTCCAGGTCCTGTTTATTTTCTTTTCTTTGTGCTCTAGGTTTTTTCCTTCTGTCATCTATTTATTTGCCCATCTGCATTTGAAGCAGTTTCCCTTCCTATTATGCTTTATGAACTGCAGTAATAGAATAATGCAATTATGATTTCTTAGTCACAGTTGTTCTGTTGTTGGATACTGTTGTCTTGACAGAAAATATGAATTCTGGTGAAGGTTCTGCTAAGCTTCTAAGTTTATGCACATCTTAACATTTGAGTAGGTATGCGTTGTACTGTTTTTGATCCTTAGTTTGAAAACCATGCAAAATACAAGTAAATTTCCAGTACTGAAGCATAAGTGTACTATAGCTTCTTAATTAAACAATTGTATGCAGTGTATATTCTTAACATGCTGGTAGAAAGTGTATTTCCCTCAGAAATATTTCATCCTGTGAAACACCTCATATATATATATATAAAAAAATAAATATTCAGTGAAATCTTCACAAATATTCCTTCCAAGCATACAGTTTGGTGGTGAAAACCTGTCCTTATTTAGCAAATTTATAAAAGTCTCAGTTCACATAGTATCTGCAAACATCTTACTTTTTAATATTCCATTTGTATTGGATGTGTTTGAGTTTAGACTTCAGCAAGTCCTGTGGTTGTAGTTCTGAACTCAGTCCAAATAAGACTCAGGTTCCTGATCTGAAAACCAAGTTTCTTTCACATTCTCAGCAGTTACCTGCTGAATTCTGACTACTGTGGTCAATTATTTACAAAACAGATGCCTTAAAGCAGAACTGCAACTGAAATAAGGAATCTATATAACAAACAGAGTGCCTAGAAAGTGATAGTTCAAGGGAAGTTCAGATGCTGTCATCAAAGAAAATGAGATGAGGGACAGAAACTGATGAAACTGATACGGAGTCGGGGTGGGATAGAAAGAAAAGAAACTGGGACCTAATGGAAAATATAGATGAAATACACATGGAGGGGTGGGCTTGGATCACATAACCCAGACTGGTCAAGACTGGAAAAAGGACAGGTAGAAAGTAGTGAGTTGCATAATTTGATGCAGATGTGGCATCTCACTCACTGCAAAACTGGAGCACAAGAAAATAAACACAATATTTTAATCTCTGATACTGCTGCAGGAGAACTTGTCACTTGTTACCCACTGTTCGGATACTAGAGTGCCAGAGGTCCCAGCTGTGTGGATGTCATTATGATGCCACCTACTGGGATGCATTTTGAGATTGCATTCAAATACACCAAAACCTGCAAAAGAAAAAAATCATCACATAATTGAAGACTTTAGCAACACACATGCAAAAGGCTTAAGAACTAAGTGCTACAATCAAGCTTTTTCTTATTGTTTGGGTGTTTGGCTTTGCAGCAGTCATTACATATTGATTCTTTAAATGTATGAAATACAGAAAAGAATTTTGATAATAGACTAATTCTGTTTTCATAGGTTGTGCAAATCCACTTGGGGTCACTGTTCTATATACAATAAGAATCCACCTCTAGGATTTTCCTTTAGAAAATTGTATATGCAGCTAGATGAGGGCAGTCTCACCTTTAATGCCAACCCTGATGAGGTAAGTGAACTGTTGCTGACAGTAATAAACAGTTTAATTATGACTGTTGTTTTATAGCCATAGACATATTAGAAGCAAAGTTTTAATAGGTATTGTTCTACAATAGGACTGGTTAATGCTAAGATACAGCCCCTTCTTGATCTTTTTTGCATATGGTACCTCTGCACATCATTTACATGGCTTGCCTCTTAAATGCTCTGTACGGTAGTCTGACCTATGGATGCCAGAAACTCATTACCATGTATTGGCATGGGAACAAGGGGGAAATCCTAACTGAAGAGGCAGTGAGAATCTTAAAAAGGGTAATAATACGCATACATAAACTAAAATGCTGCTTCACATTATGGATTTGATCACACTTAGTTGACTTCATGCAAAGCAGGATGAGGTGTAAAGTGACAGCAATTACTTCTGTGACAATTGCAATTTCTTGTAAAGCATTTTTAAACTTTCACTGTCAAGGAATGCATCTTGAAATATTACGGAAGAAGATTTACTCCTGAACTACTCAACAGATTGGTTTGATTTCTGTGGACACTTGTTCTGCATAAAGCTAATCTTCTTTATAGTATATAATGCCATATATTTATTTTCAAAAAATACCCCATGTCAAACTAAAAGGTTTCCATTTATTAATTCATGTAACTAACTGGAAAAGTCAGTTTCTGCCTTCTCTCTGTCACCTTTCAAAGAAGAAAAGACTTTGAGAGTAGACATCTTTTGCCTGGGAAATACATAGTTAATGCCAAAGTGACAAAGAGAGTCTTTTGTGTACAAAACCAGACTCCTCCTGCTTCATGTTTCCTAGGAAGAGTTGGTAGACAGTACGGAACAAAAGGGAATATTAACTTCCTGCATATATTTATACATACACAAGGAAGTGGCAATTGAATAAATCCAAAGTAGGAAAAGAATTAAGAGTCATGAAAAGATATACTTCCAGGAGCCAATAGTTCACTCTGCTGATAAGATGCAGAAAACATGAACTTATGACCGCAGGGTGAAATAAATAAAGCAGTCATATGAATCATTACAATAATGGGATTTTGTTTAAATTCTTGCTTTATCTCATATTCTGCTTGATAAAGAAACACACTACTTTTATTAGTCACAAATTATAGTATATTCTGTAATTTCTCTCGTAGAGCTCTGCCTTGAACTTTGATACACAGTGCTGAGATGTCTTATCAGCACCTTGCTGCTTGAGTGATAAGCATTGATTTTCAGCAGTATTTTAATGAATATAGTAATAAACATAAAGCTTTGCAAATGAAACACAATGTGTTTTCAAGGATATATGAAGTTTTAATTGGCAACAGCCTTGCCCACCCAAATTTTTATTTGCCTTTCAATTTGTCTTAGGATAATTTTTCATTTCATATTTCAGTTTATAATATACTGTTATGTTCCAACCTAATTTAAAGTAATTGTGCTAGGTTTAAAGTACTTGGAGCCATCACAAAATGCACTGAATAAAGGTGTTGGTATTTTTCAAGGAAATGAAGATGAGCAAATTAGAGCTACTTTATAGTATACCTAAACTAGGTATTAAATTTGTTATGCTACATTCCTTCTGGTTTCATTATAGTTATATTGTACAGTGGCGATACGAACAGTCTGTGTCAGGCCTAGTGAGAGATTAAAACCTCAGGATATCTCCTAAGGGCTTCTGTTCCTCTCTCCCTGTGGAGCACCATAGCCTGGCAGGAATCATTCAGGACCTGAGTTTCAGGAGAATTCACAGATACCATTGCTTTTCTTGTTTACAACTGTGATATTGGCAGAATTATTATTATAAGGACAGTGTGACTGGAATATATGATATGACATTCCACTATGACAAATTATGTCATGGAATTTCCTGCCAAACTCTGCTTTACATTTGATAACAGACCTGGTCAAAGTACTATAAAAATAGGAATATTTACAGCCACAGGAGCAAGATTCTCCAAAGGACACCGCCCATGTCATGAAAATGGGTAACCAGGCTCCACAGCAACAGCTCCAGAGCTAGCGGTGGCTCACGGGGTAGGGAAGAGCATCTACACACTTTGTGGTAGGATTCTCTGGTTAGCCATTGTTGTGTGCATGGTGTTGTGATATCTGCTGTAATTTAATGTATCGGTTGTGTGCATGAGCTTGCATAATTCATAGCAGGTGCTCACATTCTGCTGAAAGGATGTGCGTAATCACATTACACAATCTGAAAACCTTCTAATGCATGTTTGGTTTCTGTTCTTTTGTTTGTTGTTTGGTTTTTCATCATAATGGCAGCATCACTGTAGCCAAGATTTTGGAACTTTTTTTTGTTTTCTTTTGGGAGAAGGGGTGGCTTAGTGTTAGTATTAAGACTTGAATATGAATATTCTGTTGTTTAATCTGCCTACATGGTCTCTGCTGTATTTTATTCTAAAGAGTGTATGGCATATGCAAAACGTTTCTCACGCAGTGCTCATTCCATATCATGTATGCTTATGACTCAGAGCTTGTAAGCAACCAGAAGTTATTTCCCACTTTTTTGTATAGTGTTTCTGACTCCCTGCAAAATACACTGTCAAGTTTATTACACGGGGCTATGCTATGGATTTAAGATTGGAAATGAAGGTGGAAACATACTTTGGTCAGGAAAGAAGATCTAATTTTTGTTTTATTCTTGATGATAGCAGTTCTTACACATTCTGCTTAATAGCATTTATTTGTACGGATTTATTGGAATCTGGACAGTACTAAAGCTCTCAGCCTTCATAGAGGTCAGGATATCCTTTATGTAGCATAATAACAGGAAAGTACAGTAAACAGAGACAGTGTTTACACTGTACTTGGCTTTCCAATTTATGGAAGTTGGCTCATTCATTACCAGCCGCCCTTAGTTTTCACTAGGGAGGTGAGTTTTCTGTTCTTGGTTATAAATGAATTTTTAGTGAGGTGCATAAAGCTACCTTACCTGGCTTTTAATTATAGATAGTCTGTAGATAATAGAATATTTACTGTGCTGTATATTTCTAGCCAAATTTTTGGAACCCATTTCATAGTGATCTACTAAGCAAGCCAAGGATGAGATCCATTGATTTATTTCTCCTAAGAATATTAAAAGTATGTGCATGTGACAGGGGCAAGAAGTTCTATGTGATTTCAACTTCCATTCTAACTATGTGAAAAGGTGGAATGGATGAGAGAGTTGAAACCATTTTGAAAACTGTCCTTTTAAGTCAAAGAACTTCAGTCATCTAAATTACCAGTTATGGAAGCTGTGTAACATGAAAAATATTTCTACAATTAAAAGATTGCATCACAAGTGTGTATCACCGAGACTGTATTTTAAAGACATACCATGAAGGAGGCTGTTGAAGTGGATGTTTTATATTGTGTCCACATTTGTCACCAAATAAGTAAATCACTGTATGACTTGATAACTTAGGAAAAGAACCTTATAAATACCTATTGGAAAATATAAAATCAGTACTTGTGTTCTGTTCTGGAAGAATCACCATGAAATGTATTAAGATACTGTATTTATGTAGAAAAGAAATGTAAATAATAATACTGTACATTTCTAATTATCATTACTAATCATGTTAGTGTTACCTAGAAGTCCCAAATAGAAATTGGGGATAGAAAAGGCCAGGGGCCTTTATTTATATACAAAATAAGAGCAGAGTCACTGCCCCCCAGAAAATCATCTATATAATCAAGCTAGTAGTTAAACTTGAATTCCCGTATTTCCTAAGCATTTATTTAAGAATGTTTACATTTATTTGGTGATCAAAATCCTCCTTTTTTAAAAAAAATATAGCACAGTCTAGAAAGAAATCTGCATTTCATGTTGATATTTACATAATCCTACCAAAGCCTGAAAAAGTCAACAGAAAATGCTAATGTTGATATGCTACTAGCAATTTCCTTAGTCACCTTTTAAAACTACATAAGCTGAACAAATAGAGCAGTGTACAAATGTTTATGTCAGATTTCAAATATTAAGTGAAATTTGTCTCTATTGACGAATGTATTTGTCATATATTTAGCTGTAGTATTTTTAAATGTCCATTAGGTAAAAAGCATCATGATCTCCTACTTCTGATTTGGCAGACAATTCCATTTAAATATTAAAAACAAAGAACGTTATGTGTAGGAGGAGAGGAAATGTGATTTCAAAGAGTTCTGTGTCACCAACGTAGAGTGCGGTTGGTTTGCTTTGTGTGTGTAACTAAACAGAAAGGTCCAAGGCAACTACAAATGTTTTAATGTTAACTACTTTACTGAAAAACTCTGGGAGTACTATTAGAAGACAATCAATGCAGAAATTAAACCAATTTTGTAAAAGAAAACTTTTTGATTTTTAGCTGTCCTGTATGGATATAAATGAATGGAAAGACTCTTGGGAACTAGAGGAAGTAAGCTAGAGGTGTCAGTGCTGTAACAGAATAGATTGGTAATATAAGCATTTTGTGACTGGAAAAAAGAAAAAAAAAAAAAAGCAATTATAGAAAATAAGTTATGGAAATACAAGGAATTGATTTTCTTGTTACTGTTGAGCTATAGCTGTGATTGCTGTTTCCACATACAATCAAAGTGCTCTTTCATCCATGAAGATTTTATCCAGAGCTGGCTTCTTGGCCATGGAAGGCAAGGTGTCTTTAAGGAATCTTTCCTAACTCTATAATGCTGAGAATATCATAGGGACAAACAGGTTCCTCGCAGAAGTTAGAGAGCTGCTGGCAATCTAGGCTGTTGTGCTGTTCACCTAATTACTCTTCCTCCAAACCAGCTCATCCTGTTCTATTTCCTAAGCGTTAAGACCTCTTCAGACCTGGTGGATAGTGGCCCAGATCTGCCTAGCTGAATTCAGTCAAACGTTGCCTAGGAGAATCACCAGATGACTGAAAAATAATCTTAGCATAGATTTTAACAGCGTGTAGGACTCCTTATTTCAGCTAGTATACCTGCCACAAGCAACCATTTTAGCTTCCTAAAGGGATTTATTTGAAATGTGGGTTCTGAGAGGAATTCAAGGCAGCGTTTACAGTGTTACAGAAAGCAGATTTGATGACATGCTTTAAATCTTGAAAATAAATTTAATTTGCTGTGAGCGAAAATTTAAGAACTTTGAAGAGAAATCAGGTTTCTATTGCTGCGAAGTATTTGTGGTTGCTTAGGAAGAAATAAACAGCAACTAAAGATGATGGCTTGTGTTGAAGTGTATTTTATTTATGCCCTGTTTATTTGTGAAAGAGATGAGGAAAATGAATAAAGAGACTGCATTCACATAGAGAGAGATTGTCAAGTGTTGTGTGGTGGGGAGAGAGAGGGAATTAAGAGACAGGATAAAAACATTTTGCAAAGACTCATTAGAGTATCAGATAAGGATCCTACACTGAGTTGTAATCTAGTGCACAAAGGAAATGACTTACAGCATTTACTGACACAGAAAAATCAATCCCCTATTTGTCTTGTTTTCATGTTGCTTCATCTATGAAGTGCCAGGTATTTTCTGGATATGTTGCAGAAGTGTTCGTTAAATAGCTGCAGCATAAATGCTTTTAAAAGTAGAGCGTTACTGAAACTTCTTTGACAGGGTCCAGTTTATATTACCTTAAACAAGCACTTCTTAGTGAAGCAAATGCTAAAGTCTCATTAAGTCAGGATATAAGTAAAGGAGGCATAGTTAAGCCAAAAGTGTAAAGAATAGTGAAGCCCTGGTGTCCTGCTGTTAGTCACATATACACTGTCAAAATACTAGAGAAATTAATAAGAGGTTCATACTCATTTTGGTCTCCCATTTTTACATTCCTATTTACCTCTAATTCAAGAAAGTACTAATTCATTCAAGTACTTAACCATACATTGCCCATCCTTATTTCAAACAGACTTAAATATAATCTAATTTGGACTTAAATGCAGATGTATAATGCAGTACATTTCATTACTGTCGCAAATAATTCTTAAAATCAGGCACTAAAACTGCTGGTTTATTTTGTTCTTAACTGTATAAAACCTTTATATTTGTATTTGTTTTAGAAAACACTCTTTTAAAAATAAAGTATGCTTCTCCACTGCTATTTTTTGTAAATATATAAGCTAAAATTATGGACTGGTTAAAAAAAAAAAAGGTTGGATAATACTACAGGTGTTTATTGGCTTTTCACTTGTCATGGATATCTTAAGTATCTGAGTCTGTATCTCAGGGCATATATTCTAATTTGTTTTTTACTTGATATACGTGAGATTTTGTTTTACTGATCCACTTCATAAAACATCTCTCCAAACCTATGCTCAGTACTTTATTTCGTTTTTAAGCAAAATTGCACAGCACTGGGAAGTTAGTTTATAGACTGAACAGGTTTCCCCTACGTGTTTATAGATGTAATGTATACAATGTAAACTAAAAGGGCAGACTTACAAAAAATAGTGGTCTCATTTCAGAAGATTTCAGAAGTGTTTTAAAGGTGATATAGGTAGTGGCACTACCTTGGTGTACACTGCCTACACAGAGATGCACTCCCCTACACATTTTAAATTATTTCAACGTTATGGTGTAATAGATACTGTAATTAAGGAACGTAAAATTTCTGTTTAACCAATTCCCAGAACTGCTCCCACTCCCTGGCAAATTAAATGAAGCTAGTTGGTTAGATTTTTGTTGTTGGAAAATTTGAACATTTTAAAAATCCATCAATGTGGTTTTGATCAAAGGGAAAATAGTTTTCATGCTTTGGGATATTGCAGTGAACATAAAGAATTCAGGATATCGTTGAAATATTTTTATGAAATATTTTTATTTTTAAATGAAATTTGGCATGTGTATTCTATAAGAAATGTGTGCTTGGCAAAGTGGAAAATTCTGGAAATTATAATATATTAAATATACACAATAGTTCTATCTTTCTTAAGGTATTTATATATTGATGCAGTGTTCTTATTTATGTGTATGCACATTTATATATGTTTATATTTACCTCTGCTTTGAAATCAGTGTGCTTGTGTTTATTTGCATTATTACACATTTAAACAAATGCATTTAATGCATCTATTTGAATGTGATGCATCATATACATGTGAGAACATTAATGTTTTAGTCAAAGATTTAAAAGACAAAACACATTATGGCTAAGATTTTCTTCTCTACAAGAGTTATGAAATTAAAAGTTATGGTCCCTGTAGCATTTTAAATACAATTTTTAACAGTATTAAAACCGAAATATTAGTTTACACTGTAAATGAGATACTACAGAATTATGGGATTCATAATTTTAAATGTCCTGCTGTGAGTATATGTAAAATCTCAACCATAACAACATATTAAGTTTCTTTTAGATTGTATTGTGCATGTTGAAATGTTATTGAGAGGAAGAGGAATAATTCTGCTTAAAAACATATATATATATATATATATATATATATATATATAATTGTATTATGTTCCTACATTGCTAAGGACAGTGCTTGTTCCTAAACATAATATGAAGATTAAACATATTTATATGTACATATCTTTTATCTCAGGGAGTCAACTACTTTATGTCCAAAGGCATACTAGACGATTCGCCAAAGGAAATAGCTAAGTTTATCTTTTGCACAAGAACACTAAATTGGAAGAAGCTGCGAATCTATCTTGATGAAAGGTAACTTGAATTTCTTGCAAGGAGAAAACCGCTATTCTCAGTGTACAGCACCATTCAACAATAAATATTTTGCTTATATTAATATAATTTTATTGATATAAAACTACATGAAAACACAGCTAGGTAATGCTGTTGCTAAATCTGAACAGTTTCTTGGTTCTAGAATTTGTGACTATAACACCTTATAAGAACCCTTGAAAATATTACTTATAACCAATGTATCAATCTCATACAGTGTGCTATTTCTCCATTTTTGCAATTCTTCATATAAATTGTGTGTAAGCTGTAGTGTGCATTCAAACTGCACATGATAGTTTGTGCTGTATGATGTTCAGGACTTGTAGATATTTGTTGCTTTTTTTGATTTGGTCTTTCTTTTTGGTGTTAAGCATGAAAAACAGTCCTTTTATGAAGTGGTAGTAGCTTTTTAATTAATGATGGATTGTCTAACCACTATTTGATTGTGGTTAGACTGTAGCATGCTTTTCCACCTCAACAGTGCTTTCTTTTGCCCATCAGGGTACCTTCAGGTTGGGGTGGTGCAGTATCAGGAAAGAGGGGCACCAACTACCAGTTCAAACGAAAGTTGTAAGAGGAGGAAAATAACAACTGGACTTACACAGGATGAGCAGAGGGACAGCAGCATTTACAGCAGGAATCCTCTCCTGCTTCTCATCCTATTCAGCCTGTACTACTAAAGAACTCCTTTTATTAGAAGTCATTTTTTAGTATCATCACCACTGACAGTCCTGTGCTATAAAACTTCAGATTATGAAGTTGTGGTATAATAGAAGAAATACAAAACCATTTATCAGATGAGACTGCAAGTTAATTTTAGCAACCCCTACTGCCATTCATCTTCCCTTCATGGAGTGTAATCAGGCACTGAAAGTTAAACTAGGTTTCTAGATATCCCTCTTAGTATTGAACTGTTTAATAGAAAGGACCAATGTAACAGAATATTCTTTGTTTCACTCAAATTTATTTCCAAATTTGCTTCAGATGTCTTCTTCATGTCTGTTTGTTTAGGCTAGTCTGAATGATTTTGTTGTTTCTGTGCGCAGTTGAAAACACTTCAGAGCATTGCACTCTGATGGACTTAGACTTTAAAGGGGCTTTGAGAGCAAATTTTATCTAACTTAAGCTGGGTTTTAACAAGATACTGCTATAACAGCTTCTACTTAGGCAACAAAATCTGCATGATACACAGAAATGTATTCCCTTTACTGTCTCTTTAAATGACTTTGTCGGATAGCTTAAAGGAATTGAAGCCTTTATGTGTAGTATAAGTGACTATGTATATAAAGAAACGTAAACTGCTAATTAATGTATATTTTTATGATAACTGGTTACTATTGTAAGTGCCTGAAGAACATTTATATTACTATCTTTGTATTGTTAGTGATAATTTTGTCTTTCAACAAAAATAAAGCTAATAAACTATTCTAAAGCTCAAACTACTCTAAACTTTTCGTATCGATTTTTAAACCTACATTTTCATATGTAAATAGGTAAAAGAAACTTCTCTAATCATGTGGGATTTTCTTCTACCAGGCGAGATGTTTTGGATGACCTTGTGACGCTGCACAACTTCAGAAATCAATTCTTACCAAATGCACTGAGAGAGTTCTTCAGACATATTCATGCCCCTGAGGAGCGTGGGGAGTACCTTGAGACTCTTATAACAAAGTTCTCTCACAGATTCTGTGCTTGTAACCCTGATTTGATGAGAGAGCTTGGCCTTAGCCCTGGTAAGCAAAAAGAGCTTTGATTCAGTGAATCATGTTATCTTGTTATCTTTCCTTCATTTTTTCTGTGTTTAAGCTCTGTACTCTCTCTAAATTCCCTCTTGCAAAGACTTACACGCTTAACATTTTACCCTGTGGATAGTACCAGAGAAATGAGGGAATTTGGGGCCTCACTGAAGTTAATAAGCATTTCTAATTGGTTGCTGGGGAGCCAGTTTTCAGCAATGGGACTGCTTTTAAAGATATTTAAAGATAAGCTTTAGCTGGATGTTGACCTTAGTTTATAAAAACTTCAAGAATCCATTTAAATGAATGTATATAGACACATCAGTGACTTTTGGATATTGTAGAAATATTAAGAGATTTGTAATTGTTCATCTGGCAATGTGCTGATGTTATTACTTTGAAAATTGGTATATTAAATTTTATGTTGGTGGGATATCCCTTTGTATTTTTATGTACCTATATATACAGTTATAGGCCCTGATGCTGAAGACTTGGTAAGATTCTTGGACAGGAAATAATATTTGCAATGATCACCGTTTCCTTTTATATTTTTTTTCTTGTCTAGATGCAGTTTATGTACTGTGTTACTCTTTGATTCTACTTTCCATTGATCTAACCAGCCCTCATGTGAAGAACAAAATGTCAAAGAGAGAATTCATCCGAAATACACGACGAGCCGCACAGAATATTAGTGAAGATTTTGTAGGGCACCTTTATGACAACATCTACCTTATTGGCCATGTGGCTGCCTAAAAGCACAATTTGCTAGCACTTAATATTTGTAATTTTCAAAAACTACATCAGTTCAAGAAATTGATTATTTTGTAGAGATGGGGGTTATTTTAGTGCTGGTCATTCTAACCTCTGTATGCAATCAAAGTTTGTGTGTGTAAGTGTGTGTATGTGCAAACTACCTTTTCTAACTATTTACTGTGGGAATGGAAGGATTTGGAGATTTGTTTTTCGTAATTTTTTTAGTTTTGCACAAAACAATGCCATTAGTCTGACACAGCTATTTACAAATGTTAAAACTGACATTACAGTCTAAGCTGACAGTGGTGGATTTGTGCATTAGATCTGCTTGAAACTTTAATAAGTTCATTCTTTTTAAAATGCCATGTAATGTGTACATATTTAACTAAAGAGGTTTATAATCATAATTATTTTATTGTAAAATATTTTAACTAAAATTTCTCCTTTTATCTCTTAAGAGTGTACTTCTTTCTTTTGCATTAAGCTTTTTCTTTTACAGTGCTAATTACCTCAGATACATATGTTAGAGAAACATTGATTTGAATACTATAAGAAATTTTATTCTAGAAGGTGACAGAATACTTGTAAAATATCTAAATTGATATTTAATGCTATATGACTAACTTGAATAATAGCAATGTGCTATTCACTCAAATTTAACGAAGATTACAGCCTCTGTTTTAGATGAACCCTGATGTCAGTTAGGCACAGCCTAGGGAGAATGTGTGTTTTACACATAGCTAACCTATATTGTAGGCACATTGGTGATGTAGGACAACTACATTCAGCTATTTAGCACTGTAAGCAAAGGAAAATTTCAACAGGGAAAGTGGTAGAGAGCAGCTAAACATGTTGCTTCTTTCAACCACTTCCCTCAGTGTAGAAGTGTCAATGATGGAAATGCCTAGGCAAATTTATACCAGATGACTCATTGTTAAAGCTGTTAAAAACAGTGACTGTGCACGCTTAGAGTGGTTACTGTGCAAGTCTGGAGCTGTTGCAGACTGTTTGGCCAACTGAGATACTGAAGTATTCTTTCTGAGTCTCTTACGTAGCTAGCTTTTTTAATACTTCTAGATTTATGAAAATACTTGAGAAATGGTTTCAAGTCAGGTCGTATCTTACATTCTCTGAAGCGTGTAGAATATTAGTGCATTTGAAGTGAAAATGAAGTTAATGAGGATTTTTGCCTGGTTTTAACTCGTAGTGCAGTGCTTTTCTTAAACTGACATCATATGTAGTTGAAATACGAGTCATTCCTTAATCTTTTCCTGATTGTTTGTTTACATAATCCTCAGCTATCTCTAGCATCTGGTTTCATTGTGGTAACTAATAGATTTATCATTTTTACCTACCACACCATGAGATGAGGTAGAAAGATCTTCTTAGTTCTGTTTTAGAGATTGCTGTGGATTTTTTTATTTTTTTTTTTTAAATGTAGGAAGCTTATGGCAGAGACAGGAATTGAATGCAGGTCATACTCCTCATAGGCATGCACTTTGCCCACACTGCTGCTTTATCTTTGGCACTGAGTGGTTATTACATTCGTCTTAGATGTGAGAAAAGCAATGACTGACAATATACTTACTTCTGTCTACATAAGGGCTACATAAATAACGGGGAAAAACATAGCTACCGCTGCTTCTTCAAGTATTTAGCATAAGCAAGATTTTGTTCATAGCTCTGGTTCACATGCAAAAATGCACTCAGAAAGAGTTGTATTTTTTTATTAAATTACCTTTAATCAAGTTTAAATGTCATTTGTATTTGTGTAGCGTACACTGCCAGCAGTATTGCAGCAATCTTCCAGCGAAGTTTTACAGTATCATTCCCCTCTCTCAGGGTCCCTCATTGCTTCACCCTGTGTCCTTTCATGTATTTCACAAGGCCCAAGGGTGCATTCCTTAATCATTTATTAATCTCAAACACGAAATGTTAAAAACATTATATTAAACATTGCCTTAGGCAAACGTCTGTCCCTGTTCAAAAAAAAAAAAAACAGGAAAATTGTAATGTAATCTGTAAAACCAACAATAAGGACAAGTCTCTGTGTGCTCCTTGAGGTGCTCTTACATGAAGACTGCAGATTACAGATTTCTAGAAAACACTCCTCAGACATTACGCACATAAAGAGAAGAATTCAGTGAATTTTGAAGTTACAAGTAATCTTATCTGGAAGAGTTTTCTTCTGGGACCACAGATGCAGCTCAAGGTCTAATTCTCTTCTCACTGGCACCTATGTTGACATGAGAGATAGTGTTTTAGATTTTGCACTGATATGAGAGTACAATTCGTTAATCTGCATTTTTCTTATTTTCCAGTTACCCTCGGTTCCCATCATCAGGCAGATACAGAACAAAGCCTCCAGGCAGGCAGAATATGTTATGTCTGGGATAGTTGAGTACATCTATTAACAAGGTTTAGAAAGCTTCAAAGACCAGGGTGATAAATTAGAAACAGGACAACATGCTTAAAGTCCAGGGGGAAAAAAAAAAAAAAACTACTCATGTACAAATAACAGCATCTGATCTTCTGAGTATGATTTTGAACAGCATTAGTTGATTAGCACCCAACTCATGCTGTACCTTATGTTACCAATTCAGAGTGGAACAGAAAACCTCAATGTGCCACATGTGAATTCCCGTAGAGGTAACCAATAAACAAAAAATGACAATAGACATCTCATCTGTTTTGTTTTCTTTTGTTTTTTTTTGAGGTTTGTGTCTTTCTCCAGAGTGGCAGATAAGTAATTTTTATTTATTTATTTAAAAAATCTAGAATTTTCTTGAAGTTAGGCAATTTTCTGCCATGTTTTACAAGAAAAAAAAATCTTAAGCAGGTGTAAAACCACTCTTACAAAGAGAAAAGATAAAGTTTGAATTTCCTTAGTCCTCCAGAAGTCCTCTAAAAACAAAGGTTTGGGCAGTGTCTTCTTCAGTATACACTATTGCTTTCTCCATGTACATTTGAAAAGAAAATAGTGATAGCTACTACACTGCCCTAGGTGTTACTAAGCACTGTACTGTTGGTTTGCTGTGAAAATAGCTACTTGATCAAGCACTTCAGAATACGTAGAGGATCTCAAAACTAATTACGCGAATGTGATCATACTATTAACTGCAAAATGATTCCCAAGCTAGTAGGAGATTCCACCACTGCATGCCCTTTGAAATTTGGCCATACAACTTACAGATTTGTACCAAGAGAAATACTCTGTGACTGCTCGTTAGAAAGCTGTGGAAGAACTCTCTCCTGACAGTGGAATTGGGAAAATCAAACTGGAAGGTGGTATGTAAGTGATGTTGCCTGCACACTTAACTGTGTAGTAGATACGCTAAAGGAAGAAAAGAGCCTGTGGCATAGCAAATGCTCCAGTCCTAAAAAACTAAAGCTGTGATCTGAATGTCCATTTCTGAAAATTAGCTGACTTTAGAATACACTTCAGATGTGATGGAAAGACAATTGTTCTTTGTTCATGTGTAGGGGAAACTGTGTCCACTTGAAATATCACATAATACAAGTTTTTTGGGGCTGGATTAATTTCTGAGTCTCATTGCATTTGTTTAAAGAATATGATGTATATTACATATTCATGTAGCTTAGTTAGAGTCTGTCTGACATTCTACATTTTCTTGTTTTTCTAACTTGAATAGCTTTCATTCACATGCTAAATAACAGATTTATACAGCTTTGGCTTCTCAAAATAAAACAACCTTCAACAAACAAAAGCCCAAACACTTGTAAGCGAGACAAGTTTGTCAATTTTGAAGTAGACAAGAAATTTTCATTAAATAAAAATAAATTCTAATTATTCTCTTCAACCTGTCCCTTCCATTCCCTACAATGGAAAACAAATATTATAAAACAGCTTCAAAATAAAGATTTAGGAAAGTGAACTGTTTACCTGGGCAAATAAATGTGACTGTTTCCTGTGCAATATACTGAAATTTAGTAATGTTCATTGCATAAACAAATTTATAGACTGGAATTGCTCTTTTTTGAAGTGGTAATAACGTAGTTCTCTATTTAAGGTTGTTGTGCCATATGATATTTTTACAGTTCTATTTTTAAAAGTATTCAATTACTTTAAAGTAGTTAAGCAAAGACTGAGGTATACTAACTTTCTTGTGTTAGGAAGTCAAAACAACAATATTAAGTATTTAGAAAAGTTGGATTTACTTGCCTTGAACTGGATTGCAAATGAACATTTAAGAGAAGGATTTTTCTTTCTTTTCACATATTTCATGTAAATATCAAAAGTAATAAACCTTACGGTAGATGACTTGTTCTCTGCCATTGTAAAATCTATCACTAATCTCAAAAGCACTATTAAAATAGACAAAGGACAGACTTAGAGGATTTCCTGTGTCTCCCATAGGCACATTACAGTTTCAGTTTGGCTTAAAGGGAAATATGCAAACTGTTATAACCTACATATAATAGTGATTTTAGTAAGATAAAATTTTATGTGATCTTCTAATATTATTTATCAGATGCTAAAAGTTAAGACTTACCGTACAATGGGTGTAATTACATCATAACCAAATAGCTAGGATTAGCTACAGAAATGAATTTTTATCTAATAAGCTTCAGAGATCACATAGTTCCTTCATCACTTCAGTGCTTTTGTTAACAGTGATGTTAATGAATTTGCATTTTTTTTTCTTATTTATCTAAACAAGCTTTGAGAAGATACAAACTATTTGCACAGAACACTTCCATTCCCTATGTGCAATTTTATTCCATTAAAAAGCAACTTTTTTTCTATATTTGCTTTATGATTTAGAAAAGCAAAAATCTACAGTTCACTGAAAAAAAAAAAATAAGTGGGTTTAAATATGAGAGATGTTCCTGCGTAGCACCTATTATAGAAAACAAGAACAAAAAGCACTTTTCAGATTTCTGGCCATTAAACAAACTCATTATTTTTCAGCTTAAAAATAATACCTATTTGGTATTTAGTACATGACAGAAATCAAGAATATTTATCTGAAAGCAACATGGTCAGGATATCGGTTCTTCTCAGAGAGGGTATTCATTTGTAAAAGTTAGCTTTCTTCTTGGCAGAGTTGGAGAGGAATGTTGGATTTAATTTAAAATGATTAATGAGATTTTGTCAGACTCCCTGCCTTTACCACCACTGCAGTTTGTCAGCACAACAACCTGGGAAACCCGGACGCCACTCTGTCGCCCAAAACAGCTTTCCAGGAAAAAATAAACCTGAGTAACTAGTGCCAGGTACATGTCAATGGTATTGTCTTTCAGCTGTTGACAGTTTAACTCTGAGTCAGGACATTTACACATTCTGAGGAAGTGAACCTCATTCGTTATTTCAATGTCTGGGTTTGACAGTGGATACCAGCATAAACATAAGTTTTCCGAGGAGGCATAGCCTTTATTATTAACCTTCTGGAAAATCCTCTAATCCATGCAGCTGAGAAATTATTTAAAAGGGGGGGGGGGAGGAAATCAAGGCTTTTTTAGATAAGGGTTTGGGTTTTTTGTTTTGCTTTGTTTTGTTTTTGTGGAGAAAGACCAAATATGCAACCTATCTCATTTTTGGCAGCGTTAAATTCTGAGGATCTCATTTTCTAAGCCTTGCTCATGGGAAGAGGCTGCCGATTTGCAAAGAATGCGCTCTTGGACTTGAGGCAGATGTGTTTGTTAATAGCCAAAACTAAGGTATGCTAATATCCAAAAACTAGTAAGCTCACAATATTTTTGATACGTAACCATTGCATAAGAAAATGAGCGTATCTTTTGAAATGTAAGGCAGATACTGAAAATTATTTACAATGTGTCTCCTTCACTTTACCTGTGGAAATGTATTCTGTTGGACTACAGCTGGAGCATTGTGTTCTTCTTAAACATCCTATATAGAAAAACTGAAAAGAAGACTTTAATTTCAAAAGCCGGCTTTCCCTTTCCAAGAAAACATTATCTATCTGTCTATGCTGTGCAAGCCTTTCTGCAGTCATGTAACCTAGTGCCAACAACATGACTTTTCATTCAGTCCTGTGGACCTTTCCGCAGATATGTTCTATCCACTGACTCATCAGGCTTCACAGAGGTTTACGTGGTAAAAAAGATTTTTAATACTACTCTGCTACACCAGAGAGAACATATTCCTTACGGCATGATGCCTCAGGTATTCTTTACATGACTTTCATCTCAGCGTTTTCCTAAGTGTTAGAAAAAGTGTTTTCACAACTGCTCTTTCCCTGTCTTCACATCAAGAATTCAGAATAATTACTGCAGTTACATGTAACACAATCAAATTGAAATATATTTTTATAACTGGAGAACTTTTAAATGGTCTCATTTACTTGCCTTCTGCAGCATTAATCGCCTGCATGACAAAATAAGCAAAGAAATTGATGAACTGCTTTAGATGTGTTAAGTGTGTCTCTCTTTGCATACTTCTTAATGACAGTCAAGATCCTGCATTTTTCACATTTAATATAACTTCCTATTTCTATATCCCACTTAGTAATATATATCAATAAATTTATTTACTATTGTTGCATGCTGTCTAAAGTGTGGCAGTACCATTTCTTATTTGTACTTAGTTTTGTCTTAGTTTTTTTGGTGTTTCTTTTTCCTTTTTTCTTTTTTCTTTTTCCTTGCAAAGCAGCAAAATTTATAGTAATCAAACAAACAAAAATCTATCACACTAAAAATATGATAAGAAATGTTTGAATCTTTTTCCTACATATAAGGTTTACATATGTGATAAAATGCAGAAGTCACGTGGTTAGTAATTGACTTTTGTTAAAACTTCATTTTCAACTTTTTAATATAAATTTGTTTTAATATATTATTTCCTTTTCTTGGTACTAAGGAAGCCCATGTTGCCATATAGTTTTATGTCAATAAATTTGTTCTCATCCTTATTCCAAAGTCATCCACAGATCAATCCTACAAATGCTGATTTACAACCTCTAGATTACTTTAGAAGTTGTCCACTTCATGAAGTGTGCAGAATTTTACATAGAATATGAGATACTTTAGTGCTAAGCAGGCCACCAAAAAAAATGCACTTAGAGAGGCTTATCTACATTATTCTTTCAACGCATTTAACAAGATACACCCTATATGATCCTGACCCCACCACTGTCAAAAAAAAAGCAAGCGAGGAGTAAAAACAGAATGTCAGTAGAGTATGGAAAAAGTAAAAGCTTAGGAGTATCTCTAACCTCACCTTCTGGCAGACCTATGGTCTTAGCTTAGCACTCTGTCTGAGCTGATAAGTGACCCCATGATATCAACTACTACATAGCAGCATTCTCAGATCTTTTTGGACAACCATCCTTTACTATCCATAAAAAGAAACAAAACTGGAGGCTTTATGCTTACTACAAGTAATACAAATAAGACCATTACTTAATACAAGTAATGCTTTGGTCAAAAACCATTTAACCTTGGAGAAAAGAGATATAGTCAAATTCAATATCCATGATGCACATGACGCCTGTAAAATAAATAGAAGAGCCCCATCTGTACTGGCAACAGCAAAACATTGGTCCAAATGAAAAGGTGTCTCAGTAAACTATTCTAGGGTACAGGTGTACCACATAATCTAGCAAAGGAGAATTTGTCCGTTCATAGACTGATAAATAATAATAATCTATCCAGGAGAACGTGGCTGACAAATCCACTCACATTTATGATCTATATGATTGCTCTGGCTGGCACTTACAGTCTTTGGTGGGCCAGTAGCATTGGCTTTGGAAGTAAGAATCACAAAGTTATGCTGAAAGGTTAAAGAAAGTGAAGTTGGTTGGTTTGTTGACAAATTTGTGCTGTTTCTTCATTTGAAAAAAAAAAAAAAAGTGGATAATTGTTCTAGCAAAATGCGCACACAAAAATAAATCAAACTTGTCCATCAAAATTTGTTTTTAATTTTCCTAGCTTTCTGAAGGGAGCTTAGGTATGTTCCTCCTGAAGGAAGAATCCTCTGCTATGTCACCAGACAAACTCTTCACATGGTTTGCATTCCTGGTATCTCATAACTGTTGTTTTTCTCTCAGATTAGAAGAACACAAGAATTAACTCAAAAATCTCAGTTTATTTATAGTATTATTAACAATGATTTATTGGGGTGGAATCTTTGGTAGTGAAAAATAGTGTGTTTTCACAATCTTTCCATAACATTAAACATTTATATGTTTGCCAATAGTTTTTGTGAATAAAGATGGTGAACTTCACATGAACCCAAATTAATCCACTGCTAACTGAGAGCAAAAGAAAGTCTCCTA
Organism: Cygnus olor; assembly: GCF_009769625.2. Taxonomy (NCBI): domain Eukaryota; kingdom Metazoa; phylum Chordata; class Aves; order Anseriformes; family Anatidae; genus Cygnus; species Cygnus olor. Next base: position 24,757,000 of record NC_049172.1, read on the forward strand.
GCAATTATCACCTGAGAAGATTAACGTGGAATCAGTGCTACAGTGCTTACATAAAACACCACTTGCATTAAAGTTATTAAATATTTCTTAAGTACTTCATGTACTATTTTAATTGCAAATTTTCAGTAAGACTTCTATCCACCACAGATCAAGACATGTTTCTGTCAAAGGACTCCATAATCCATTGCTACAGAAAACCATGCATCAAGTTCACAAGAGTAAAGCTTTGATAGATGACGCACTCACTTATATGATGACAAGTGGAAATGGTTATATAAAAATGGAAATGTCCTTTAAGCAAACGAGTAATCCAATCCATTTTAAACATAGTACTTAACAGGGAGAATGGAGGGTGTCTTAGATGTAAGCAGATGAAAAATCCAATCCCTGTTCTGCGGGCAGACCCATTTTTAAATATGTGCTTTTAAGTCTCAGAGAAGCCAATGAAACTAACTTTCCCTACTATTTATGTCTCTAACTTCCAGCCAACTTGCAAGGGCAGCATCAAAAACCAGTCCACTGACATCAGTAATGTTTGTTTTAGGCTCCTTATATGATTTGTTTTTAACAACAACAACCACAGAGTGAAAGTGAGTTTAATATCAAGTTTATTCTTGATTGGAAAATGTGCACAACAAATGCTGTAGCTGTAACAGAAGAAAAATATGCCTGACAATGGCTCCACAGAGGGAATAGAGTCACAAGATCACTCTTGAGCAAGACCAATGCGGTGGTCCCCAATTTTACAAACTTGTTTAGCAGCTTTCACCACTGGGGAAAAGTTGCCTGTGATACTCTCTGCTGAAACTCAGCTCCTGCTCCCTAAGCATCATCCCCCTACCAGGCCAAAGCAGCCCAGGACTTTCCCTGGTGCTCACTATCCAGAGGAGAGAGGCACAGGTCAGGATCGTGGCAACATAAGAACTGCACCCTGCCATTTCTGCAGCACCAGCCCCCTCTGTTTCAGTGAAACTCCTAGTTTCCCCCAACCTTGGCGTCTGCCTTTATGTCCTGGAAGTTGATTTTCTCCTACCTTGATAGGTAACTATTCTCTCTGCATTGCTGGGATGCTTCAGATCTGCTGGGCACCTCATGTTAAGGATGCTGTGTTCACACATGTCCTCCTGCAAGCAAAAGGCTCAGTGTCACAAAGAGGGGGCTGTGCAGAGCTCTTACTATCAAAAGATCGTTAAAAATACACAGTGCATTTGCAGGGACCTATCTCTGGACGTAAATATGTTTCAAATTAAAGTAAGACTAGAAATGACTGCAACATAAAGAATGCTCTGCTGACTAGAAAATCTGGTAAACTCATGTCTTTTCCAGATATATCTATTGCATCGTATTTTTAGACGACCAGTTTTCATGTTTTTTCAGCCACATATTCTACAAGTTGAGTCCTTGACTGTAAGCATAATAGGATTTTTTACAAGTCTTCAACTTTGGACGTTCATTTTTTTTCTTTTTATTTCTAACATTTCCCTTGCTGGTATTAGAACATATGGTATAACTTAACTTCCTCAACAATATCTGCTACTTTTTCACCTTGATTTCCCAGCTTTAGATCTTCCAGATACAGTTTCCCTTAGAAAAGGGTCGTAGAAAAATAATGTGTAAATACTACAACGCTGACGAGGGTTTCATGTATATATATTTATGTCTTGTATATACTCTAGGCTCCTGGTCTGCGTGCTTGCCAGCATGATTGATTGACTGTGTACTGAGAGATGTTTATAAAAACAGGCAGGTACTGTATTTGAACATGTGCGCGAACACCCGAAGCAAACCAAAGCGATCCCGCTGTGAGCTGCATTCCTGTGGGCTCCGATGCCGAGTCTCTGGCCGCCGACAGCACTGCTAGAACTAATTCCGTGTACTAATCCCCTTCCTCCTTCTCCTCCCTGGGCACCAGGGAGGTGCAGCGGGCGGCACTGGCGCATTGCCGCCGAGCGCCTGGGGATGGAGAGGGCGACCCGAGCAAATTCAGGCTCCGGGCAGGCTGGGGGGGTCCGGGGGGGAGCAAGGAGCGAGCTCGGGGCTCGTTTTTCCTTCCCTGTTTTAGGAGGGTCCCCTGTCGCCACGGGGTGACAACAGGGTCACCTTAGAGCGTGTCAAAAAAAAATATATATATATATAATAAATATATATATATATATATATATTGGAGGGGGGGGGTTAAGAGCAAACTATTTATTTTAAAACTCCTGGCCGGGCCGAGCCCCGCCCCGCCGGGCTCCACCTGCCTGGGCGCGGGGCCGGGAGGATTCCCCCCCACCGCCACCCCGGGGCTTCTCCATGTGGATCCCATTAGCATCATTTGCTCCTAGTAGAAGGGGGATTAAAGCGATTAGAATGAAAATAATTAAATGATCTTTCAATTTACCCGGTCGTGCTGGTTGCAAGTGGAAAGGAAGAAGAGACTCTGCTTATGGTAACCGCGGTAGGGCTTGGGATATTATTATTATTATGGACGGGGTTATTTTTAAAGGGAAGGAGGAAAGGAAAAATAATAATTAAAAGACAACCACCAAAGAAAAGAAACTTCGCAACTGTCAACTATTTTCCAAACTCCAGATTAATGCTGGCCAGACCTCTGTCGTAACGTGACCCTACTGCTTTTTCAAATGTGTTTTCCGATCTGTAATCGTTTGTTATGTCTCAGCGTTGAATAATGAAAGCAAAATAAAAACCAAAAATGCTCTGATGCTCTGGGTTTTTTATGTTATTTTGGAGCAGGGAAGGTGGAGATTTTTTGTCTTTTCCTGCGGCAGTGACAAGTGAAATCCCTATGTTTTATCATTTGGAATAAAGCCATAATCCTGACGAAAGTCTTTAAACATTCAGAAATAGCAGATGGTTTTTAATCTGGGGGAGGGATAACCGTTTCTCCGGTTTCTCCTCTTGTTCAAGGAGAGTGCTCTGAACAAGTGACAAAATTGCTCATCCATAAGCTCACGCTACCTCTGCATACCCGCATCTGAACGCCCCCTTACCTCGATTTTCAGTGATTTCAGCTGCAGCGAGACCATTCAGGACTGAGAACCGAGGAAAGGCAGCAAGGCACGGGCTAAAATCGGTCGCGAGCGCCTTCCTCTTTTTTCTGCTTTCCTCTTTAAAGCCACGTTAACATCGAGGAGATCCTCAGGACATAGGGGCCCAGCTGGCAACCCAAAAGGCAGCGGCCCCGGTGCCGGAGGAGGAAGATGAGCCGGGGACACTCAGATCCCGCAGCTACCTAAAGGCACGGCGCCAGGGCGGGTAATTCCTTTGCCTAACTAAAATCCCCGCGGAGGAACCTCAGGACCTGTAGGGGAAATGGCATTTCTGCTCTCCCTGCGTGTGCGAAACCCTCCCGGCACCGGTGCGGGTGCTCTGCTCTCAGCCGCTCTGACCCCAGGCGTCTGTCCGCGGGCAGCGCTTTGCTTTCGTTTGGTTCTTCTGAAGCTGAAAAATTTCCCTGTTGGTGCTGTTATTTTAAAAAAGAGTAGATCTTTCAGGGTGAAATTTAAGTATAAGCGTTTCTTTGATTCGACGGGGAGGGAAAATCCCGTTTGTTGTCAGAAGTTAATTTTCAGCTACTAGAGAAGTTACTGACTTTAAATATTTTCCTTTCCTCTATAAAAGTTGTTGGCCTGCTTTCATAGCTCCCAAAGAGCTTAACCGGCAAATCGAAGCCTAAACCCCGGCGTTCATTTGGCAGTAACTCGTTTAGTAAATACTTGTTATTACCGAGCCCTGCCCTTTGCCCAGCGGGTCTCGTCCACAAGCCAGGCAGTGTCACTTCTGCCCCCTGAGGTGGTCCTTTAACGCCAAGCCTGCGGGTGGGAGTCGCTTCTCGATTACCAATAAAACCTTTACTGCAGCTCGCCCAGAAGTGTCTTTGGAGAACACCCTCCTTCTACGCGTGCGGTGCCCCAGCGTTATTTTTTCTAATGCCTCCTTTCCTGATCCCATTACCGGCCGCTCCCGTTTTGCTCTTTATGGACAATAAAAGCTCCTGCTCGGGGCGTGGGGAGAGCGGGAGGGTGCGGAGCAGGTGGCCGCGTGTTATCTCTTAGGCATTTATTTTTTCCCCAATCTCCCTTCCAGGAAAACAGCCACCCCGGCTCCCTTCCCACCTCCCCATGCTAAGGATGGGCAGCAGCCCCTCGGGCGGCCCGGGCCGGAGCCGGGGGGCGAGGAGGAGTCGAGCAGCAAGGAGGCAGCGCCTCGGGTCCCCTCTAAGGCCGGGGGCAGCCTCTTGCCTAGCGTGGGACCCGAGGGCAGGTCCGCGAGCGCCGAGGGGAAGGAAACAAAAAAGCGAGAGTGGCCAAATCTGGTTTACCTTTCGTGGCCGGGAGGGTAAATGCCATCCCTCTGCCTTCCTGCGCCACCGGCTCGCCTCGCAGATCCCCGGCTCCTCTGGTAGGCGCTCCCTCTGCCACCTAGGATGACACGCAGCTGCGTGGAGCACCGAGCAGCTGCCCCCCGCGCACACGCACACAAACACACACCCACGCTCTTCCCCATCCTTGGCCCCCACCCGCAGCCGTGGGTGGCGCTGGGGCATCCTCCCCAGGCTGCTGGGTGCCCTTACCGCGTCTCAGCCCCTTGAACTCGGGGAAATCCTTGCTCTCCAGCAATACTCGTCTTTTTTTTGTTTTCTTTTTGCTTTGTTTTGTCTTTCCTGAGGGGTGTGCTCGTCCTGCCCCCCGACGTGCGGCAAAGAAGCTGCCCACCCACCCACCCGGGGCTCCTCGGGAGCCGAGGGGCGGCGGGGGCACCCCGAGAGCTGCGGCTGGCCCCAGCCCTGACCAACGGGGGACTTGGGGGGGGTCGTACTCGGCCGGGGCCCCCCTGTGCCAAGGGGCGCCCCGACGGCTCCTTGAAAGCCGCCGGCTTGTTTTAGGAGCCAGGCAGGACGGAGTCCTCCCTGACACGGGCATTTGATTTAAAACTGCCTCCTGAGAAATACAAATAAATAACTTCTCGGGGAGAAAAGAAACCCAACCCCGAGGCTGACAGGAGCTACAAACACTAAATATGTGTACGGACGGCAGAAAGAGCAAAAGTAAATAAATCTCGGTTACCTAATTGAAAGGCAGAAGCAAGCCCTTTGTGTACATAGGGCTTCAGGGAGAGGAAAACCAGAGCACCGGGGACACGAGAGGAGCGGCGGGGCGCGGCGCCCGCCCTTTGCCGTCGGGGAGGCTCCGCCGCCACCGGGAGATTTACCTTCGCCGCTAGCGCCAGGGCAGCCTTCCTCCCCACACCGCCAAAAAAAAAAAAAAAAAAAAAAAAAAAAAAAAAAAAAAAAGGTGGTGGGGGGAAATGTAATAGGAGGAGTCCAGTATCAGGGAGAACTCTTCCCCGGGAGCGGGGTCGGCTGCTTGCGGGGGCGAAGAGGGATGCTGCGGCGGCACGGGAGGTGGGAGCCAGCACCTCGTCTCCTAACACATGGCCGAGGGACGTGCTGCGGAGCGGAAAAGGCGTAGAGAAAAGGGGATGAGTGGAAATACCACCTATTTCTACTGCAAGCGGCCCCCGCTGTTCCAGGAGCCCGGCCTCTTAGCTGGGAAGAAAGAGCGGCAGACGCGCTTTGATAGGGATTTCTGGTCTGTGTTTTAAACCCAGTGCCTTGGCAAAGGTGTTCGTATCCACGTTTCTCTGCACGGAAGCCAAAGCATCGAATTGGGTTCCCGAAATCAGTTACCCCGTAATTATTTGCGGAAAATTCCGAAGCCGCCCAATTCGGAGCCAACGCGACACAGTACTGAAAACGAACCCAAAGAGCGGGCCAGTTGGTGCCTCTCGCATGCCCCCGCAAGTTCTTCTCCTCGCATTTGTAACGATGCCCCATATGGCCATACCCCGACCTCTTGCCGGGCACGGGGCAGTTTTGGGCACCGCACCCCGCTGGTGGCCGCCCCTTGCTTGTCGGCTGCAGAGGGCGCGTGGTTCCGAAGGACGCTCCCGACACACGGTGTGAGACGACAAACCAGTCTTACGCCTCTCAGTCCTATTTACACTCACAGTAATTAATAACAGCTGCAATTAACAGCTGCCATTTCGCCTTAGAGAGTATTCTCCGCTCCCCCCCCGCCTGCTGTGCCAGTGACATAAAACAAGGCGAAGAGCCGCACTTGTAGGAGGAGCAACTCGCAAACATTTCGTTCCTGAGTGCGACCTTGCACCTGTCGCCCTCCAGGGTATCAAGGGCAGCTCCTCCTCACCAGCCCCAGACCAGTTTGCAACACTTCGGCCCCGCCACCGCCAGCCTCTTGCTGGGCATTAATTCCAGCATCACTTCCATTAAAGCCAGCGGGCTGGTGACTCCCCAGCCAGGGCAACCAGCTCTGATCAGCTGTATCAACTAAGAAAAAAATCAGTCTGTTAACAGACCTGTCCTAAGACTGAATTAATGTGCACATATCCGTATTTCTAACCACAAATATGAGTACATACTCTGATACCTCTCCTGTCAATATCTGTATATTGTGGATGCAAACTGGAGTGTCTTTAGAATTGCTGTATAATATTTGCGATATGTAGGTGCCTATCTGGGTTTACCAGGAACAAAGAGGTTGGAAAGTGCCTCTTTAGTGTCATTAAAACCTTCTAGTGTAGTGCATACACCTAAGCATATAGTACAATTGCAGAAGAGCTATCACCTTCCTCTACTGTTATATTTTCCTAATGTCTCTATTTTCCAACTGCTGGAAATGATGTTTTGAATATGCTGGTTTGATACAGAAATGGAAAACTGTTCAGATAAATGTAAAACCCATTAATTTTTGAATTTTACCATTTGCAAGGAGTGGAAGAGAAAATATTCGAGGTGCACAGTTCAAAAAATTTGGAAAGAAAACAAAATCTTCTTACTGACGTTCTCATATACCCACTTTAGAAAAGACAGTGTACAAGTTCATTTTGAAGAGCTAATTATGGAAATGTTAATGGATTATCTGCTGGACCGGTAACTATGGACTTTCTAAATGGAGATTTTGCTCCAAGAGATGCCCTGGGTAGCTGCCGGCCCTTGCAGCTGACCACCTTGGCCGCTGTTAGGTAGCAGCTTTCACCCGGGGTCTACATCCTGCAGTTTGGAGTTTAAAGGGTGAGGTAAACAGCTATAAATCCGGATGTCTTAGCGAGAAATCCTGCATTATTCTGTCGTATGAGAGGGTAAGAAAGGTGAAGAGAGCCTTTTCTGGCTCTGCCTACAACATGGGTAGTTTTCACACTCATCCTAGCACCAAGTGAGAGAGTGGCCAAAGCCCTGGCTGGAGGGGAGGAGAGCTAGTTCTTTAGATAACTGAAAGTGGCAGGGTCAGCAATTTGCTGGCAGGAGAAATGTAATGCCTCTGGAACAAGTCAAGACAGAAAGGACTACTTGTAGGCAATTAAAGAGTTGGTCTGTCTATCCGACATACTTAGTTTCCTTTCCTGTTTTCTTAGAGGCCAGTCCCACAGACCTAGAATCCCCCCAAGTGGTCTCTGGTGTCGCTTACTGCCTTGTGCAGGGCAATGGGGATCCTGGGCACAGGATCCTACAAGGACAGGAGTGCTTTTTACTGCCTCTCCTGGGCATTTGTCAGAGGAAGCTGCTGCAATGATCTGATCTGCTCCCTCACCTGGGGTGGGATGTGTCCTCTGGAGTCTGCTCTACTGGAACATACAGAGAGAGATGGGTGGAAATTTTAGAATAAGCATGAAAGCCACTTTCTTGGCTGGACGTTCATGTACCAGATTCCAGCATTCCTGCTTTTACAGATTACAGAATAGGTTTGGAGGGTGCTGACATGAGACGGTTGGTGAGCTGGTACCAAAAGCAGAAAATAGGTAGCCTGGGCTCATGAAGAGCAGTCCTGGTACTAGACCACGAGGGATGGTGCCATGATGTGAGCTGGCTTGTACCACCAGCATAGCTCTAGAAGCAAGCAGTGCATCTCCATTCACCTGAGCTATCCATCCTGCCAAACAGCTAGTGAGCACTGTAGTGGAAGTAGTACATCTTAATATTCTGGCAGTGCTTATTGGTTTGGCTGTCTTGCAAATTTTGGCTAGATTGTTTTTAGGAAGCCACTATGTGCCTGTCAAGAACAGAATGAAAAGCAGTAACAAACACACAAAATTGCACAGTTGTATGTTGAACTTTAATTTATTTATTTTCCTTCCTGAAGAGAAACTCAGTGTATACAAATTCAGGAACATATCTTTGATGATGAGATGGCATTTGGACAAAACAGGGCACAGCTGAAATGGAGTCACTTTAAAGAACATAGTTTCTTTTTTTTTTTTTCATGTTATATATTTTTTTTAATTTTTATTTTTAAGAAAGCACCATGAATTCCATCTTACTGCCAAGAACTAGATACTTTACTGCTACAAATTCATAAACAATATTAAAGGCATGCTGTATTTGAAAGAGCATCATGTTTCAGTTCTATTTGCCTTAAAAACAAATTATGTAAGATACATAAGCCCTTTCAAAAAATGATCTATGTGTCAAATCTCAACCTTGAATTAGACTTCTGTTAAGGGCTTTCTATCCTGCTACAGAATCAAAAACTCAGCCGTAGTTCAAAGTATTCAACCATTTTAGCAAACCTAAATTTGGCTATTCTTTTCCCTGGGATAGATAGCATTTGACCCTAACTACTATAAGGCACTGGCATGGAAGTGAGGACAAGAAGGAAAAACTACAGAACTTTTCTTCTCCTACAGTGAAGTATGAGAGTGGATTATGTTGTTAGAGATGCTCCAGAACACATACAGTGGGTAAATCACTTTTCTCATCTTCCTGAAGTCAGAAAACATTGGTTTGATACAACACTTAGTGCCTAGATACTCAGGGGTTGGTTATGAGGATAGTTAGATAAGAATTTTCAAACACACTAAATATTGTGTGACTTGTTTATGGCTGCTGAACCCTGTCCTTGGGACAAAAACTAAAAGCCACCACTATGGATTAAGCACAATAACAGCTTTAGGATTTATGAGTCACTGTTTTGGACTTATCTAATTGTACTTCCAATTTCTGTCCATACTACTTCAACTCCATACCTGTGTACTTTTAATTTCAAAGTTTCCTGTGTATCGTGAACTTGTCTCTGCAGAATCATAATTAAACCATGAGTTTAGAAAGTATAAATTTCTCTGCAGAAATCTCCTGAAGTTCCTCATTCAATGGATGACCCCCTAAAAATACCTTCTGGTGATCACCGGATCAGGTTCCTTACCAACAGCCATCATATCTACTTTAAATGAAAATAATGGCACAGTTGTGTTGTGGTTGCTCAGCTTATCCTGATGCCAAGGAAATGGGAGGCTGAGACTCACTGCTATTTAAAATCTGTAGGGGCTCAATCACACGTTTTATTATTATAAATAAATATATTATAAATAATAAATTATAAATTTATTATATTATTTTTTGTTTGCTTGTTTGTTTGGGTGGGAGGGGGAACCACATTTACTGTTTGAAAGAAATTTAAGAAATGAAGTCAAAAGATGCATAAAGTTACATTTACATGTGTATTAGAATATTCCATGGAGTATTTTGTATTGTAGAGCATAAAAAATTGGGCAATTCTGTCCATCCCTAGGCAAGCCAAGTGAAAAGGGAACTAAAGTGAAGTGGGGCTAAAGGTGTGCCCCTGCCTTCTATGTTTCTGCTGGCCATTGGATGTTATTTGGTCACCTAACTGCATACCTGTGCTGGACCGCAAGCGTGGGATGCTGATGTACATCATCACTCTGAGTCCAAAGGGCAGGCAGCAGCCATTCTCAGCTGAACCAAGGCCCAGGCAAAGAGCTGCTCATTATGAGGCATTATCTCACTGAGAAAACCAGAGGCAGCTATTGCATTGAAAAAAGCAAAGTGTGACAAAGCTGGGCTGCATACGCCGGAGGATGGAGGCACCCTGTGAGCGGCATGGAGCTGTGCAAAGGCTCAGGAAGCACTGACAGCAGCTGGAGAAACAATTGCAGCCGTACTCTCTGAAAGGAAAGGCCAAGTGCCAGATGGCAGCCAACCAGAAGGGTCTGGTTCTAAACAAAAGCCCTGGAAAAAAAAAAAAAAAAAAGCCCAAATCTAAAGAGGGGAACTAGTCTTCTGGGGCAACACAGATTTCATTGTGAGGTATTCAAAAATAAAATAAAATCCATTGTCTGTTGTTTTTCCAAAGAGCAACATTTTCTCCGATACCTGTAAGAAAAATATTACAAATGTTACTTTGCTTGTTTGTAATTTTGAAAGGAAAAAAAAAAAAAGTTTTGTTCAAGGGGAGTTTGATGTGTTGTTTAGCCTGCTCTGTCATTTTTCTTGTCTCTCTTCATAATCCCTATGCAACCCAGAAACGGCCAGTAAAAAAAGAGAGAACCTCTGCTTGTTTAATTACTTCCTGAAAATTTGACAACTACTACTTCAGTCTCATTGGATAATCTACTTTTAAATTGCCTAGTCTTTCAAAGACAGCATAATTATTTGAGTACACTTACTTCCCTAGCTATACATCATGCCTATCAAAATTAAATGCTTCCAACATACCATTGCAGCGTTTTAACATTTCACTTCTGTAATACATTTAACAGTAAATTGATCCTATACTTCCTTTTTAAGAAATTTTCATACCTTGAGCAGTGAAGCACAGTTAGAAATTGGATCTTTATTCTCTGACTGGGGAATAAAGTCATTTAAAGAATGACAGAGACTCATAAAATGCAAAATATGGTGGTGATGTTCATGATATTTAAACATTCTTTCCTTTATTTCTGTTTAAAAAGAGACTATTTCATTAATATAACTCATTTCTGAACAAAATGTTTAAACCAACATAATCTCATGAATTTACTGTTTTGTTGTACATATACCCAGTAAAATATATGTATTTTTGAAGGAATTTTGTGAACGTTTTCTTTCAAAATGATAAAATGATTTATAAAAAGTGAATATAAAATTAAGTATTGTGCTTATTTAGCAAATTATTCCACCCATATTTTAACTGGCAAAAAATGTCTAATTTTAGAAATATTATTTTTCTATGATCTGTATGATTATTTCTACTTATTTATCACCAGAAAAACAAAAAGTACTCTTAACAACATGTACTGATTAATCAACAAAATCAGTATTAATCGTGTGCTCCGGGTGCAGCCACTGCAACAAGAGTGTATATTTTTCAGAGCTGGAAGACTCTTCCCCCAGTACTAGGATTTCTTCTGTGAAAAAAAAGGAAGTGAAAAGCAGTCCTGAATCCAAACCCCTCTCAGGTTTGCTGAGCACTTTTGAGCATTCCTTTCTCAGGATATGCTGAATTTGAGTGTTTGTTTTTTGTTTGTTGTGTTTTCTTGTTTGGATTTGTTTGGTTTAGTTGTTGTTTTTATTTTGTTTTGTTTTGTTTTTTTCCTTGTAAAAAGACACATCAATAAGCCAAATTTTCAAAAGAAAGAGGAATTTTGTTTGCAGGAATGCATGCAGAATGTGGCGGTGGATCCCAATGGTATATGCACCACACGTGTGTGTGTGCATGCAAGCCAGAAGACTGTCTACAGCACATGTGCAGGTCAATCCAGCATGAGCAAAACCAAAAGCAAATGAGGTAAAGAAATGGCACGTAAAAAAAAGAGAAAAAGAAAGAAGCCCCCCTTGGTTCTAAATCATCACAAAGACTGCAATATCCTGTTATCTATTGTAGTAACATCATATACAAAATAAAGAAACAAATGTTGCCCTTCTGTGAAGGGAGATAATAAAAGATTGATTCATTAAAAAGAAAAAACAGAGGAGATCAGATCAGAAATACGTTGTTTTGAGAGTTATGCTCAAGAAAAGCACAGACTGACATAACTTCTAAGCAACACGAATTTCTTCATATTGTCTGTTTCTGTTGTCTTATGAAGGCAAACGGTATAGACATGAGATGAAAGACAAGTAAAAGCTATTGGATGTCTGTTTCCTGCAAACCTGTTTCTAAAACACACCATTGGCCTAGTGTAAGAGTAATTTTGCATGCTGATGTTCGTTTATTTTTTCCTGCCACAGACCTAAAAAGACAGAAATAAGAGACTAAAAAGCACCAACATAATATGTTTTTTGGGAGCTGGTAACAAATGCATTTTACCCTAAAGATAGAATGCTGCTTACCAAGAATTGGTGTTGATTTGAAACATCCATACTGAATGCCTCTCTAATTCTGTTGGTTACCTAATGGTTATTAAATAGATATTAGGAAGGCAAATGTGTCAAGTCATAACATTAAATTATGAGTAAATAGCTGCCTCAATTCAGGCACAACATTTTTTAATTTCATGTCAAAGAATTAAAAAGTTACTTACCTGCTTCTAAAATTCAAGTCCATGACTTTATTGATATACCAAATCAAGTTTTTTTCTCCCTCGTATCCTAAATGCACTTAAAAGTTCAGGAAATATTCAAAATGGCAGATCATATTAGAACTTATGAGACTTTTGCAGAAATAACAGTTAAAATAATAAATAGCACGCATAAATAAATCCTCAGCCCTTCCCCTCCTACAGGATCAAGGCAAAAAGATGTGACGAGAACAAATTTAGAAACAACCCATAGAACCCACAAGAATGAACTTCAGTCCAGGAATATTTGCAAGATCTGGAAGAAGTGTGAGTAATCAACTATACATATGCTAAGAAAGTGTACATGTTAAGGCTGCTGAACAAAGGAATTGAATGCTGACAGTTGGACTCTCAGGGTCTCATTTAGCTGCTGAATGAAGTCTGGCCAGCAATTCCCACTAACACTGGTGCTCTGCACTTCCACAACTTGTAGTACTTATCTAGCTGCCCAAGTAAGGTGTTTGCTTAGGCTGGAGGCATATTAAAGGAAGAGAATAATTTTCCATAACCTGACATCTGCATCCATGCTTTCAGCATACTTGGTCTGCTAACATGCATAGGTGGTGCGATTTTTTATGTGGGTAGCATAATAAATAGTAGCAGTTTTTACTTTTACAGAGTATTAAATGGCACACACAGTTGCTCTCCATTTCTCAGCTTTTTATTTTCGCAGTGGCTTAAACAGAGTATGTATGTAGATTAATTTATTATGAAAAGAACCAGTCAGAATTTATTTGTGGTAAATTAATTTTGATTAATGATATGAAAAATATAAAGATCTCAAATTTCTGTAAAGAACTAAATGTAAATGCTTCTATTCAGAAGAGTAGTCCATAACAGTTTTCTCTGAGTATCTCATGCTTGCTTAATATTTAAGGTCAGAATAGTCACAGTAGAATTAAATCACTGTTCTGAACAGAGCCATGCTCACACAGTGATTTATCAAAACGGATTAGATCTTAAAAATCAATCATTCCAAATGAAAGAATTCCAGGTGACATCCCACCTGGAGTTAATATCTAATTAAGTATAACAGACTCAAAGGGGGAAAAACATTTCTTCAGTAACTCACGCACATGTATCTGATATTTCCAAGTTTTCTTAAATTCTACACAAACTCTTGCAATACCTGCCAAACAAGTTCTATAATTTTGTTTCAGTCCCGGTTATCAAATTCATGTTAACCTGAATGCCCATATAAGATAATTAACCACTCCTAAAAATTTGATCTATTTTAAAAATTACCCTTAAATCAGTTTCCAAATAGAAATTTGACCTGAGTTTTATAACAGTATTTTAAATTTCACTGATGGCAAGTGTGAATTTCAAGTTCTTAAAAATACCTGAAAAAGAATTTATTCTCATAGTGGTTTACAATATTAATAGCAGTGACAGTAATAATAAAATCTGCATTTAGTTTCTTTTTCCTGTTTTTGTATGCTTTTGAAACATTTGAGTTTTATTTCCTACTCTCAGCATTCTTCTAACGGGTCTTTGCAGAGCTATTCCATGACAGCTATCATACAAATAATTTTCTGGGTTTGAAATTTGTCTGGGTTACATGCATTTTCCTTAGGGCAAGACCCAGGGGAAATCCTCACGGCAGTGAAATCTGTTACACAATTGATTATGGTGGAGCCAGCATTTTGTAGAGCAAGTACATTTGTAAGAGCTAGAGTTTTTCTGTATAGGTAGAGTGCTATGAAAAGAGAAACAAGTCAAAAGTTAAATATCTTTATAAGTAAATATATTCAGTTTTTGTTTTGTTTTGTTTTTTAAATGGTGATTTTGTGACAATTTGCAGTAAAAAACCCCATTGGGCCAGAGATTCCTTCTCTCCTTGAGGGATTTCTTTTTACTTATTTATTTTTGACTTTGAGGAAGGGTAAGAATTATTTCTTTAAACAACTGGCTGAATATTAAAATTAACACTGTACATTCCAATTATTATCAATTCATCAAGGAATTAAAAGAGTTGGTATCTTATTTTAATTAAAATATTTTTATCAGATAACCTAAGCCTCTAAAGCCATATATTTGATTTTAATTAAAAAAAATTCTGGTTGTGATCATTGTTCAGAATTAATATACCAAATAAAATATGGGAAGAAAGGAGGTAAAGGGAGGTTATATAGTGTTACCTGATAAAAGGAGACAGTAATATTTAAAATGAGGTAAGTGTTACACCGATTTATGATGTATTTTATCTTCTGGAGAAACCCTAGTTTATCGTAGTGTCGTTCAGTTTGAAACGTCAGCTGTATATCTTTCTGCTTTCGAATGTAACTCTAGGTTGAAAGGAAAAGGTTTGCAGTGATGTGATGTATAAGCAGATCAAAAGCTTGGCATTTTTTCTGGGATAATTCACTTTTATATTGAAACATTTTTGTTGTCATAAATGCATAAATATTATACATATCCTATAAATATCTTGAAAGAATATTAATTAATAACACTTAAATTGCCTCTCATCTTCAGAGTGCTGTACAAACATCTACTAATCAGAAAGGATGAAAATGTTATTTTTGTTTTAGTCCTGACTCAAATTTTCACGTAAACATCCCCAACCATAACCCACTAGCACCAGACTTTCAATTTTTTCTTGGTTTTGAAAACAAAACAAAATATCTTCATTTGTAGCCTGCTTTTCTTTGTATCCATACTATATTTGTGTCAAGAATTTTGCCAGTATAAAAGGGATTTAGTTTGTAAGAAAATAGAAATGCTCACGTGGTGGCCTTATAAACACAAATTTAGTGCCCAGGTAACACAGTACTGGTAATGGATTTATTCTCAGCATATACTCCCGTAAGTTGTAAATCAGATTTTGCTTCCATTGTGTATGTGTTTAAAAGCTGCAAAATCTTCCAAATAGTTCTTGTGCTAAAAATAATAATTATAAAAAAAATCCAAAAATTAAAAAATCCCCCAAACCCAATAGCAAAACAACAAGGCAAAGTAAATCAGTGTCTGAATCGCCCACATAATCTAATCACTCAAAAGCAATCCACCAGCCAAGGTTCAAACTAACCTGTATGTCACAGCTGGAGTAGGCAATGCGACAAGCAGAGGTGGCACTTTGCTTCAGTGACATATGATGCAAGAGAGGAAAACAATCTGCCTTTTAAAGATGGTACTGAATGTCGTTTCTTTGTGTATGTTTTTTTGTTTGTTTGTTTTTGTTTTTGTTTTCCTTCCCTAAAATTATAAGATATCCAGGATCCAAGAGTTCCTGCGGCTGAAAGAGGAAAGATGGCATTAATCTGCAGGTCAGCAGGATTTCATTTCTTTCAAGGTAGCAGCTCCTACCTCCTGCTGATTTCCAAATACCAAAGAAGCAATGACATGTCACTTCTCAGTGACTGCCCTCTAAATATGCTGTTGGCTTTCAGCTCTGAGAATTATGCCAGTGGACCATTTACCAAGTAACACCACAACCATGTAAGGCTGATCTCTATGCTTGAAGGCATTTATCCATCCCATTTCTGCATGCACACTCATATATCCCATACAGAATGCATTTCTAATGTTCATTTCTTAGTTCTAGTGGTATTAACTAAAGGAAGAAAAGTTACAGTCTTCATTCGTACTCTCAGTTGTTTTGCTCTGTATGAACTAAAGCCAGCTGCCCTGAGCACCGTTGTTTATTTCCATTTACAGCAATTTGTAGGATAATATATAGTTGTAGTATAAGGTTTATAGTTGCTTGACACTATTGTCAGCATGCTTTATTATAGAAGTGCAAGCTCTGAAGTCCCATGCCCTTCCACTTTTTATCTTTAAAAACTCTTACTTCAGGTTACAGTAGATTTATTCATCATGTTGTTCATTTCTGTATCTCTTCACATGTTCCCAAAGTAAATGGGATAATAATTATTGTAATCTATAAAGCTTTAACATATTTGCCTCAAGAGAGTTCAGTGTCTGGGCCATAGTGTTAACATCTCAGATGTAAGTACCAGAAAAGAAATTACAACTAAACCAGAAGGATAAATTTTTGTTATTAGTTCTATTGTTGATTTTTTTTTTGGTTTTGCATGAGTTTTTTTTTTTTTTAAGCCTGACTTGTTCCAGTTAAGTAAAAGAAGAAACTTGCATAAAACTTCCAGGGACCTCAGCTCACAGTTTAAGCTCATTACGACAGATAAGGAATTAATGGCTGTTGAGAACTCATATGTGTCCTGGGGATTTAAATGAACACAGTTCAGACGTGTATGACAGCAGGATCTCATTTATGCATATGCGATCACTAACAGTCTCATCACATTATCCTGGTGGATCCACTGGGCCCATTCCACATCGGATGAATGCAAAAGGAGAGTCTCCCATTGACTTGGGCTGCTTTGGGTTTGGCCCACTGAAGAAAGCAGTTCTTGAAGTCATTTTCAGACCTTGTCTTGGCCAGACTCATCGGGAGTTCGGATCAAATTTAGAAGTGCCACTTGGGGCTTTAATTTTTGTCTGTTAGTCTTCCAATGAGTGGCTTGCAGATAATAATCTGCATCATTTATGCACATACCCAGACAGATGTATATGCATGGATGCACACAAAGACGTAGACCACAAAGTCTTATTTAGGAAATTAAGTGTATGCTTATGCCATGATCAAAAAAAAAAAAAAAAAAAAAAAAAAAAAAAACCACTCAAGTCTTCTCAGGATAAGAAAAACTATTGGAAGACCTAAAACAGAGCTTTGATCCCATTCATTACTGAACTGACAAAGAAACAGAAGCATACAGGTTTCTCTTGACTCTTCCTTCAACGGTTCCTTACTAGAAAAGCATCTGTTCGGCTGCTCTTTGCTAAGTTTCTATCAAACTGTGAAATACATAGAACTTTGCAACATTTAATGTTCATGGAGCACTGGCAACAAGTTGATGTTTATTAAAAATATTAAGAAAAGAAAAAAGAAAAACAAACAAAACAAAACAAACAAAAAAAAAAAACAGAAAATAAGTACTTATACAGGAGCCCAATTAAACTCTTTCCTGTTTTTCTCTCTCTGAGAGAATCTTAGCATTTTCCTGAAACACTGTGCTACCCTGATAATGAGAGAAAACAAATACATAATCAGTGTCTAACTTTTTCATTTGTCACTGCTTTACAAGCTCTGACTTCAGAGTTTTATACATCAGTATGTGGAGGGGAAGTTTTCAGACAAAACCACGCTTTTGCTCACAGCAGTAGAGTGCAAGACAAACATGCAGGCCAAATTGCTCCTTCCTAATTGGTCAGGGTCTACAAATTACAAGGCACTGTAACATGCACAGAACTGTCAAAAGACACTGGGTCACCAGGGACCAGAAGAATTTGCCCCTGCACAATTCTGAAAGAAGAGTTTTGATCTCACTCTATTGCATGATTTCTCCTGTTAAGCATTTTGCCATTGGTTCTCACATTGGCTTTTAATATTCATTCATTCATACCACCCACAAACCAAACAAAATACAACCCCCAGGCATTTAGCCCTATAGTAGCTGTTGTCAGCCCCAACAGTTTATCGCCTCTGTTTTACAAATGGTGAACCTGGTGCATGGAGAGACCCCCCATTTACCACAGTCAAACGAGTAGAAACCTAAAAATAAAACTGCTTCTCAAGTCTCCTATAACCAGCTGCCAAGGCCCGTAGGTACATATCCATATTTTTCCAGCCACATACTGTGTCCTCAGAAATTGAGTGCAGAAAAACACCTTCCTTATTCAAATTCATTTTGATTCCAAGAAAGAGAAACTTCGACTTGTTTGCTGTGCTTCACTTGACATACTGCCTCCAGGGCAATGTTCAAAATGACCTTGCATAACAGTTTACATTCATAATCCATCATTGTAGAGAGAAATCAAAACAACAGAATCTTTCCCATTCCGTACTGACATGCTATTGTTCCATGCAGAGTCCTTGAGAAAGGATCGGGGATGTGTGCAGATTCAAACTATGAAAAACTCCAAACACCCAATGCTGGCAACAGGCATTTGTAAATTAGTTGCAAGAATCGTGTGGCTTAAAGTGAACCAAATAACATTTCTTTGAAGCTCAAAGGCCTTTTTAATGCCTGATAATGAGGTCACAAATCCTGCTGAAATATCTCAAGGATCACTTTTAGAACAGATTAAATACTAATATATGCAGATGTTATCCCCTTTTGCAAGTAAAAGAAACATTTTTTTCAGTAAAGACTGCCTTTAATACAAATTTCTTTCCCCTTCCAACTACTTTCTATGCCTATCAGTATAATATTCCAGGATCTTGCAAAACAATTTTATTACTTACCAGAACAGGAGAAATCTCACCCCCTCTTAACTTGAAGCTGATAATGAAAACCTCCCTCATTCTACTTGTCAGTCAAAAACCAAACCAAACCAAACCAAAGCATTCTTGCTCACCTCACAGAGTGGGTGAATAAATAAATATGACACAGCAGGTTTAGTGATAAGAAGTCAACAACTTGATAAAAACCTTGAATTCTGAACTATTCTTATTATCACCAGATCTCAAACAGTTTTGCTAAACAGCTCCAGTTCTTTGGTGAGAGAAGCAAGGATGGAAGCTTTACAATACCCTTCAGTGCTTCTTGATAAATAGCAAAAAAGCTCAGTGGAAATGTTCAACTTCTTTATGATTAAAAAACAAACCTTTAATGTAGTTTTTGTTTACTGTGTCATAAGTGCAGCGTTGGAAGTTGTTGCCAAAGAATCATTGGAACAGGCATCACTAAAGCAGTGTCAGCCAGCCAGCTCTTTGAAAATGATTCAGTTCCTCTAGTCTTATGACTAAAATAATATCCAGTGGCTCCAGCTCGAAGCCTGGTTAATACATCTGTCCAGAACACATAATTACTCGGTCATAACATTCCCCCGGCCACCAGCCAACAAACCAATCAGCATTTCTTCCTAACTCACTAGAATTTTTGCTGCGTCAAACTGTTTGATCTCTAGGTAGTAAAAATGCAAAAAATTGAAGGACACTGCACTGGAAGGTTTTAATTTAACATAGTTTCTCATGGAAATTAAATCTGAAAAGAAACATGTTTTTGTTGACTTTGTTAAAGTTGAGATTTTCATTCTGCTTTGGGAATTATATTAACATATATATATTGCAGCCTTGTTATCTCTTCACCAGCTAAGATTCTGAAATATGATCTCAGTTTCATTAATTGCTTTCACAAGGAAACTCGTGTTTATGAGAAAGTGAAGTGACATCAACAAATTAAAGGCCTTTAGGTTTACAACTACCAGGGAATATGTTATATACGCAATGTGTAGAAATGAGTCTGAAAGAGATGAAACACGGTCTATATTTATACAGATGCTACTGCCCACAGTTCTCTAAGCTTTACTTGTAAAAGTACATGTTTAATTTTCTGAAGCTAAATTTTTGAAAACTCAGATCCAGATCCCGAGGCACTGGAATCAATAAAATCTTTATATTGACTTCACTAGGACACAGGATCAGGAACACTGTATCATTATACTTACTTCCTCTATCATGTGCCAAAACCACAGCCAGGAAAGCACTTTATGCACGTTTCAGAGTAATTCAATCTTTTCTCTATAAAGATATGGTATTTCTAAAATGACAAAAGAAATTGCCAAAATTTCTGCAGTGAAGAGCTCAGGCAACATCCTCAGATGTGCAACCTAAAAGAACCCACATCATTTCCAAGACCATAGTATATTTATTGCTCAAGAGCTATAGTTTTATGTAGTGTCCTTTTTTTTATGGTGCATATAGATCAGTAAGCACCTTTAGGTCATGGACAATAATTAGAATTTAAAGGCACTACAGGAATACAAATAAAGAGCAGCGCACCACCCTTGTCCCCACTGAATACTAGTCACTCATTCTGGAGAACAGGAGACAAACAAACAATTTCCCTAATCTACTTGGCAAGAGCCACACAAAATGTGTACATGGGTTATGTCTAACCTAGTGCATGGGTGAGAAATGTCAGGTGCTCCTGTTCATCCCAAGAGAAAGAGTGTAAGGAAGATGATGTCTGTCATCTGGAATCCGCATACAGATTTTCTCCCCATAGGAAAGAAGACATGAAAGGAGGAGGGGTTGGGAGAATCTCTTTTTCATACAGAGTTAGGATGTGGTTGGAGTGACTCCAGAAGAAAACTCAAGAGAAACTTTCAGAGAAACTCAGGTCTCCTGATTTAGACTTTGCTCTTTATTCCTTATTGGTATCAAATCTCTCAGATTCAGCACGTACTCTCTGAAAATGTGAAATCTGAGGTGGATAAAATCCAAGCAGTGTGCTCTGAATTTTTGACCTATTATAAGACACAGATAGTAAAATATCTTACAGGTCTATAGATTTGTTCTGCAAATGTCAAAAACTGCATAATCCATTTCGATATTGACAATAATTTGATGCACTTAGGTGTCAGAGAAGACTGCAAAATGATTCCCTATAACCACAAAGGATGTCAAGGAATTATGGGGTTCTTATCACATACACCAGCTTTTGTTGGAAAACACCTCTGGTTTCCTGAAAACTATCTTACTTACAAGCAAAGATAAATTTTCACAAAACTTTTAACAAAATGGCAAAACACTGTATAACTTGCATCCCTCTAGAGAATACTAGATCATAAAGAGAGGCTAAAGATTCTTTCTTTATTTCTAAAGAATAGAGATTATTATAGAAAATAAGGATTAAGACCAATGGATTATATTGGAAACTGCAAGAAAGGTGTTGCTTGAATCCATGCAAGCTACCCACAGCGGTCACCTCTCTGTGCAAATGCACATTTATCCAGCTTTAATTCTATGATCCCACTTTAGATTTTCAACAGAATTCCTGTTTTATTTGGTGTAATCATAACACTGCCTTTATTATGTCATCTGCTTTCCTTGTATGCTTAAGTATTACACAGAAGCATATCATCCAAGCCCTGCCTTGAATACAAAATCCATGAACTTCATGTTTTTATACCCACTTCCATGTTTCTGCCTCACAACAAGTTTAATGGAGTGCTTTGCAGATTTATTTCCATAGTACCCTACTATTAAGACCCATGAGGTTATTGACATTTTCATTTTCATCCTCATACAGAAACCAAAACATCAAATCAGGAGCACTCACAAGTTTGTGAGACCATCTCAACGTACACAGTTCTGTGAGAAATTAGACTTTAAATACACAGAATCTGAAAAACAGCACTGAATGATTTCAGCAGTAATCACAAAGGCTCAGTACCTATGGAAAGCTGTCCACAGGTGTTTCAAATTAGTTAACATAAGAAATCATGAATACAAAGCAAATAGTATAAGTAGTACTTTGCTTTACCTCTCATCTACAGGAGTAGAAACCAACTAACCACCAACAACAAAAAAATAGGCCACTAGAAGGAGCATTCTCAATGAGCTATTTTTGTTTGTTTGTTTGTTTTCCTGTGTTCCTGTTGTTTCATCTCTTTCTTGTCTATGTGATAATGAAAAATTCCTAGAAACAGCCAACACCTTAGCTACAAAAGCCTTGTGCACCTCAGAGCATTGTACTGATGCACAGCACAGAACTGCACAAAACTGGCTTTCTGGCTTCAGTTATCATTGCCTCCCCTCTCCCACTTTCTATTCTTTTGGAGTACATCTAAAGAAAAAGGTAAGGAACATATCCTTTCTATCCCCTCCCCCTTTAAAAACAAACACACACACACACACACACAAAAAAAAAAAAAAATGTGTTTTATCTTTAGTTTATCTTTAGAGAAGCAAAGCTAAATGCCCAGTCTCTGGGCTTGATCAAACTAGCTCTGAGGATACTGCAATTAATTGAAATAATCTTACATGCTTTAGGACAAAGGCATGAGCACAAGTTTCATATTTGGAAATAGATACAGATTTCTGCCAAGCTTTGTCATGGCTGGGGTTTTACCTTAAAAAATTGTCCTTCACAATAATATAGCTACATGATTTTTTTTCTTAGGTACAATGTGCAGAAAGGCTCTATTGCAGATATAGCTCTGCCTTATGAGGTTTTACGTGAGGTAACAGTGGGCTTACTGCCATCATTCTTCTCTCCCTGGTTGCTTAACCCTGCACATAGCCTCAGAGGTTATTTTGGGCAAATAAATTTGTACACAAAACAGAGTTAAAAATAATTAGTAACTCTTGTTCACTGGCGTCAACCTGAGTTACCTGCAATTGCCTGCACCGCTAGTAACAGTTCAAATAAGAGAACAGGAGACATTTCAGTAATGGCCCTACCCATCGGCCAAATTCATTTTGTATAACTACAAAATGTTCCAGGATGTTTGTACAACTACTATATGTTCCAGAAAACCAATGATGCCTTTTTCTGGGGCAGAACAAAATAGCTTTTGCTATTTTGCTGTCTTGCAGACTTAAGATATTTTCTAACTGGAGTTCATTACCTCAATGTATCTGCATTTCTTCAGTTTTAAAATATTTCATGACACAGAAAACCCCTTTCAGACTCCTTGTTCCAACAGCAAAGATTTGAGTCTTGTATTCATGACAGTACTTACATGGATGGGAATCATCTGATCAGATTTAAAAACTTGTGTGCTCACAATTACATCCACAGCAAAAGTTGTCATCTAGATTATCTTTTATAGTTAATGAAATAAATGGTCTAAGTAGGGTATGATTTCAAATGTCTCTCTCTCTATTGACTATAACTGTAAGTTACAAGCTATGAGCTCATATAGATATATCTCAGGTAAAATAATTTATCTTCAGTGTCTGCAGCTATTTTCACCAACTAATCAGCAATGGATATACACATAGCAAAGCTTAAGGCAGCTCCATCTTCTTCGTTTATAATAGGAACAACAAAAATAGGATAATAAATATTTTACATTCAAAGATATCAATTAAATTCTGCTGTTCAAACCTGATACCTGAATTTTCTCACTAAGATACTGTAGTCACTGTCCAGGTCCAGTTTTAATTACTTTGTACAAGCAATTGTTCTTATAGTTACAGCTAGCCAGGATTTCACAGCGTGAAGCAAAGGACATGTTCTCTTGACATGATCACTTATATCAGATAATCGAGTGCTCTCATTAAAACATCACAACTCATTTAAGACATTGCACAGGGCAAGAAGTATCTCAAAATTACACTTCTGGCCTTCAGCAAGAGCTGCTTATAAATAAGGCTATATTTTAGCAGGGTCATAAAAACAGGTAGCTGTTGCATAAACAACAGCATTTCTCAGCCAATTAATACATAATCTAAAACTATGAACTTGTTTTCATCTTTAAATGCATGTAAAATCTGAAGCCCATCCATAAAAGGGACACAGTGAAATCCAAAAAGAAACATTTAAATGACAAGCAGGGCACTTGCACAGAGCTCTTGGTTAATTTGGTTTAATTATGAAATCAAAGTGCAGCTGTGGGGCTGAACAAAGACTGTCACAATGGAGTATGTTCCCAGGCTTGTTGTGCAAAAGGACACATCTGGGGAAAGGCTGCTGTGTATGCTTGTTCAGAATAGAAAGGTGGGGGTTTTGTTCAGGTTTCCTCCCCACCCTCCTCTGCTTTCTTTTGAATCATGCATTATATTCTGTTCAAAATTAAACACTTTCATCACAACTGGGGAGGTTTTTGTTTGTTTGTTTGTTTGTGTTTTGTTGTTGTTGTTGTTGTTGTTGTTGTTTTCTCATTATTTCTTTCTATAATAAGCCTCTAGTGACTTAATTTGAATTAGGATCTGTGTGAAGAAGATATATGAACAGACATTACACAGCTCATGTTAAAAGTTAATATAAAGAGAAAGAATGATCCTTCCACCTCCCTTCCCTCTGTTTCTTGCATTTGCAGGAGCTGCAGGACATTTCATGTTATGGTCCTTGCTGTGGTACTTCCCACTTTCAGGGAGGCGGTGCCTTCCCTGCTCTTCCTACCCCAAAAAACCCAATTTGAAATGCAACGGGCATATTCCCATGGTCATTTCTCCACATCTTCCAGCCCACAGCTTTTCCCATCCTTATTCTTCCTTGCTTTGCTGGGACTAAGAAAACACATAGTTGGCAGTTGTTAGTAAAATATTAATTTTATATTTATGTATATTAAGTGAACAAAACATTCTGAAAAAGAGCTTCATATGTCAATTTATTATGTCATTTAAAGAAAAGGAAATGCTAGCAAATTGTTCTAAATTATTCCAGAAGTGTGATTTGTACAGATATAAAGAAACAAACAAACAAACAAACAAAACTTTAAGTTACAGCCAATAGGTTTATATACTTAAGGTTTTATGTACCACCTTATGTGGTACATGTGGTCTAATCCTCTTTTCTTTTCCCTGAGTATGCCTTGGCAAAAACCATTTACATAGGTGATGGTTATGTAAGGAAAGTTTTCCCTGCGATCTTCGTTTTTGCTCTCTGAGTATCAGAAGATTCTACTAAGTCCCACCCTGCCAAATGTCCACCTAACCACAGGCACTGCGGTATCTACATTAGGCAGGTAGACCCCTTCTACCATTAGTGGAGAGAGGCATCTAGCATCCCAGTTCCCCCCTGGAGATGCCATTGATTGTGAAGCTCAAATTTGGCAAAACTAAAGTTAACACGATCTCAGTTAAGTTTCTTTTATCTAAGGGACTTAATTTCCACCCCTGCAGAGAGGTGCGGTGCATCTAGGCCAATATCTAGAGCAGGTTTCATTATGGCACAACAGCCACAACCAACTCTGCCAAGTGGTGCTCTCCTTCCTCCACTGCCACCCTTTCCAAAGTTAATATTTATCCTTCCACTCAGAAACGAAAATGAAAGCTAGTGTGTGACAGAATGTACAGTATGATGCAGACTACTTCATGTCATGGCAAAAACAGCTTGCAGACAGCATGCCAGTGATGATATCATTCATAGACAACAGTTAATTTGGAAACTGGAAAGGAGAAGCCAATATCTCTAGTGTTATGTGATTTTGTACTGAAAGGCCTATGCATAAATGCACACATGCACCAGACTGAAATCAAAAGCACTTAGTTCTGGAACTGAACACTAGGGAATGTGCAGTTGGGAACAACTTTGCATTGGTCAGTAGATGAGATAATTGGCTTTATTCTTTAACTTGTTATTGAACATATATTAACATTTCCTGACTTTCGCAGGCTTAAGCAGCAAGCTGGATACTAACAGAGGGCTTTCTTTTTCCCTGAGAATCTTTGCTGAACCATTTATCATGGTTTGTATTGGTGTAAAAGAAAAACTTAAATTACCATTAAATACACCTTTGACTGAATCCAGCCTACATAGTAATGAGCAACAATGTATTCTGGATGAACTCTAAAGAGTTTCTTGCAGTCATATATTCATCCCTTCACCAAGACAATCCGCTGGACTTCAGGGAGTATATATATTGAACAGTGTGTATATAGATGCTGTATATATTACTGCTTCCTTAAAATAACAAGCAGAGTCATGAAAAAATATAAAGAATAAAGATGAAAGACATAACTGCTTAGTTTGGAAATTAAACATAAATTGAGGTGGAATTCTCATTATTTACTCAGGGCCTGATCCAAAGCTCTTAAAAGTCAGTGGAAAGAATATCAGCTTCACTAGGATTAAGTTGTGATATTACAGTTGGATGCTTTAGAAAATTGTCTGGGAAAGCAGCACAAAAAAGCCTACCTAGAAGTGGAGAGGGAAAGGGCTTCCTGGATTATCTTGTACAATTTTTACCTGTGGGACAGTCTTGTTCTCAGCTGACAAGGACAAGCATTGCTTTTTCACCTCCATGCAAAAATGAAGTTTGTTAGAGTTTTGTGGCACTGTATCGAGTGTAAGGAAGGGCTAGAGAAGGAAATAAAATGGCTTGGATAGTTCTTACAGGGACAGGTAACTGGGAAAGGACACCTGAGAGCAGCTGTGTCCTCGGCCTCTGCTCATTTGTTTGGTCAGGCCGGCGACTCACCTGCTGTAGCTCTGGGAGCGTGGCTGGGCATGACATGCTGCTGACACCCCTGCTGAGCAATGAAATCAGTAGTACAAATGAAAGCCACTTATTCTCAGGATTTCCAGCATTATTTTCTTTATTACTTAGTACTTCTACTAACACTAAAAATTGTATCCAAAATGTAGGATGAGACCTTAAAGTCAGTAAACTCTTCCCTCCCTCTAAAATGACATTTGTTTTTCTTTTTGCTCTTCTATTTATCCTTTGTTCCTTTGGAATTAAAGGATTACCACTACTAACAAGTTCATACATTATTCCAGCTGTATAATGAGTGCTGTGCTATCATTAAATTCAGCACACCAGAGGACCACAGTCCAAATATCACCTCTGGAGCACTGGCACCGTGTGACATTTCCATGGGACACACCCTTAGGCATTTAAATGTACTAGAGAGCATGCAGCTTCCAATTGGAGAGCCAGAAGGGAAAATAAATGAGTTGAAAGGGTATAACACTCTTGAATATGTGCCCAAGAATGTATGAAATGACAGAATGGGAACAGCTTTTTATACATGTTTCTCTATTCTATGTCTATGACAGTGTAAAATTCAGTACTGAATACTCTTTCCAAAGTGTCTCTCAAAGCTATTTTCCCCTTCATTCTTATATCATTTCCTCCATGACTGGAATCCTCATGCTGAGGAATTTTTGTCTTCATGTCCAGCCACGAACAGATCATCTTTAACACACTTTTTATTTATTTTATTTTGTAGTATGCTTTTTAGACTTCTTCAAAATACAATGTCTTTTGATTTGAATGCATATAACCCTCCTGATCACAACAGGTTACACAAAACGTGAGGGAAACAGAGCTATCATTATAATGTAGAATCCTTTCCAGTAAAATACAAGCTACTTTGTTGCATTTTTCCCTTCTTAATTCTTTCTATAGCCATTTTACCTTAAAAAAATCAAAGCAAAAACTCAATAAAAAATCAGCTGTGGCCCATAATATCTCATTGATCTCATCTTCATCAGAGAAATAGCCATAGTCACATTGCCTGGAATCAAACTAAAGCAACTTACTGTTTAGTGAGATTATGTGAAGTATGTAGTCTCAGTGTTATATTTTCATCAACAGAAAGTATGATAGTAGTGGAGAGACTTTTGATTTAAAAAGTCTGGTTCTGTGCAATTGATTATTTCACAGATTAAATTCGTTAATAAAAATTAATTTCTTGTATGAAATTTTGATATTGAACTTTGCCTGCCCTGTTTTGATGGTAAGTCATCTGAGGAAAGAATAAAAGAAGGAATTTAGCATTTGCTTGTAAAATCATTGGAAACAGAAACCTGAGCCAGCTGAAGTCTTACAGTAAAAAAAAAAAAAAAAAAAAAAAAAAAAAAAAGGAAAAAAAAATTCCTCACCACCACATAGCTACTGTTTAATTGTTTATTACTTTGAAAATGTTGTCCCAATAGTAACATTAAAATCTGGTCCTAGGCCAGCCAAGGCACACAAGGTAGAGCTGGAAAAGATCCAGTTAGTTTACAGCATCACATTTTGCAGTGTCAAAGCAGCAAGTGTTTACTTTAGATACAAAGACATCATAATATCTTGTTTAAATTAAAGGATGAAAATATAAACAGACTGAGATAATTTTTTTTTATGTTTAGACTCATCGTAGTGGAAACAGCTTGCAATATATGGATAAAACTAAACAGATACAGTGGTCTTATTCTGGGAAGCCTAACTTTTACCTTCAAGTTCCTGTGTCTGTCCTGGCAAGCCAGCTGAGAAGTTCAGCTGCTTAAATTTCAGTGTCTGAATTTAAAGAAAAACTTCCAGGAAAGTAAGTCAACAATGCAAAGCAGGTGTGTGGAACTTCAGCATTCATGTAAAGAGCAATTTTCACAGGAAATACAGGCTGTTTGACTGCCAGGTCTATTTATGGCATCTTCAGTTTTTTCCCCCACCACATTTGCGCTACAGGTACCCAGAGAAGTATTTGGATGTTGAAATCAACACCATGTTTTTTAGAATTTTATAAAGGGGTCCTCCAGAATACAGGATGTGTCTGATATGTGTCTGATGTGTCTGATGTGTCTCAGTCCTTAATCTCATAAATCAGTTGCAAATGGAGACCTGTCTGCTGCTTATGGTAGCAATTTCACCCCCCCAAATGCTAATATTGCCACCTCCACCACTTTCCCTACAGTGCATCAGAGCATCGTGGTTTGAACTGTCTAGGCAGGAAGCAATCTATTCTTTGAACAGGCACTTTCCCCTTTCCACCTGGCTCCCCCAGGCTAAACAATATTCAGGAGTTTTTCATGTAACATCATGTTCTGCAGTGTGTTTTGTTCAATGTATATTCAGGTAGGCTGAAGGACCCAGGGCAACATTGCTCAGTACTTTTTCCTGTGGTTTCATTTATTCTCAGGAAGCTGCTCCATCCAGCTTCTCACTCTTCCTTTCCTCCCCAGAATGAAACCCAACACAATGCCAAGAGAAACCCACGGTCACCTCACAGTGTTAATGCCCTTTTCCCTCAGTCACTGTCATACTGTAGTGCATGGCTGAGATTTTGGCCAGTGCATTCCTGGGAGGAGGTTGTGCCACCCCCAAAGGTGGCCATGAGCATGTATGAGGAGTTCATCTGATCTCCGAGGCAATAAAAACCCCTCTCTGCCCTGCAGCAATCACCCCCTCCATCACCCAGAACGGTATGGGTCTGTGGCCAGCAAAGTCTGTCATGTAGCCTCTATGCCTCTAACAACTTATTAGCTAGCCATTTCAAAAACGGGAGGTCTAACACTATTTTACTTCTAAAATTCAATGGCGCACCCTTTATATCTATTTTGTTGGCCTGTCTCCCAACTTGCAAGCTTGTTAAGGGAAAGAGACATTCTTCTTTTGGATGAAGGTTAGCTTATTTTGGTAGTAATTACTAAATTACAAGACAATGTTACATGTATTTTAAGGATAAATTATATTTTGTGAAAGAACTTCAATCTTTTCTTCATGACTTTACTAGAGACATGGCAGTACATGAAATGTGTGAATGAAAATACCTGATTTATTTTTTTTATCATATTATTCTTAACCATGTTGTTCTAAATGATCTCAAACTGATTCCCAAATTGGGGTATGGATATACAGCTTAGCTGCTGAAGCCACAGAAGAAACTGCTACACCACAAAACAGATTAGCACAGCTTTATTTTTCTGGCAAAGCATATTTGTTATGAACTCTCCAATTAAATATTACATTTCACAGTATTGGTCTTTAAAGGAAACATTAGCAAAGACTCGGTTTCTGTCTTCCAGCTAGAAAGCCCTCCAAACTGTTCAGAAGGGGGTATTGTATCTTTCTTAGCTATCCCAAATACAATATTCATTGCAAGGGTTATTCAGAAGCTATCAAATAGGAACACGTCTCTGTCTTCAAGTCACAGAAGACTGTCATGGCATTAAGAGAAATTTAGCATTTTAAATTGCTCCGTCAAAATCAATTCCTACAAACATGTACTTAGCATTCAAAGAAGCTGATATTAAGAGATTTTATGAAGAAACCACTTATAATACAACACAGAAATGAACTCATAGAAGGATTCTTCACAGAAACCCTTGGCTTTACAGCAACCCTTGTTTAAGATTCAGGAATGGAGAAGGAGGGGAAAAGAATCACAGCATATGGCTTGTCAGATGCAAGATATTACAAGATCTGCTGAATGCAGGGTATTGTCACTTTAAGAGTAAATCCTTTTATTGCTTTTCTTTTGCTTGATAGATAAACTCTCTTTGCAGAGATTTGCTCATTTTAATTCGTGCTTCAAACCCACAGGCAAAAGACTGGTTCATGATCTAAACACACACACATCTGTTACATACCGTGGAGTTGCACACGTATGCACCAGGAGCAACACTGTGGTTATACATTTATTTATTTATTAGAAAAACATAGGAAAAACACGTGTGCCAAAGAAAACTGCCCAAATGCTCAGGAAAAAGAATGCAGAGGAACGAAACTGAAGCAGTCAGCACTGTTGCTCCACAGACTTTGGAAAAGTTGCCACTGAGGTCTGCCAAAGCTGATTAATGAACTTCTCCCACAGCTGCTTTTGGCTGTCCTAAATGCCTTTAGTAGCTCTGCTCACCAGGATGCTTAAAATGTGCTGCAGGGATCCAGGAGGCACTCACTGCTGGAGCAGAGTCGTGATGTCTTCTTTTCTTTCTTACCTCGCCCATGCAGAGAGGTGGGAGGCTGATTTTGCCCATAATTACAGGGGTTTATAGCTTCCTCTGAGCCCACCAGCAAATGATTCAAAGTCAGAAAAATATACAATTTCAGCTCTTCTCATAATACCTCATTTCCTAGTTGAGAGGAACTAGAAAATAAGCCACAAAAATCAGATTTCATACTACTGTAGTATAAAAGGTTCTCTATATCAGAATACAAACCTGTAAAGAGCAAACACCATAATTACTAACTTTGGATTTCAGAAGAAAACCACTGTGCTTCACACATTCCACGCTAGCCAAGCACAGAAGGCAAGTGCTCACCTTCAAGCAAGTAATGTTAGAGGTGAGGTGGTGAGTGCAAAGGTTAATGCATGCTGCTGCACTTAACTAGATATAGGCTGAATGGATGAGATTTGATCTTGCTATTCACATGGCAACATCCACAAACACACATTGGAATGGTTCTGATGTATTACTATATATTTACTTATTTATGTATTTTTATCTAAGTTCCCCGTGTTTTCCTTTTCTTATTTGGAAGACATATCATGCTTCTTATTGTGTTAACTATAATTTTATATATATATATTATATAATGCCTCAATATATATTATATAATGCCTCAATATATATTATATATTATATAATGCCTCAAAGATGCTGAATGGAGGCTAAAATGACAGATCTGAGTACTGATACATGAAAAATACATTCCAATACTTAATTCTGAAAGGTTTTGTTCATTCCAGATTGATAAATAAAGCAACCAATGTTATGAGTTTAAGAAGCTACTCATACAATTTGAGTAATCAAAGTTAAGCATGAGCTTCAGGGAAATTATGGCTTTATGACAAATACTCAGAATTTTCTGACACCGTAACTCCTATATACAAGTTACAATTAACACCCTCACTTCCATTAGTATGCACTATGTCTTTGAAAACAGATGAAGGTACATTTATTGATGTCATTCTAAAATATCCTTGTCCATTTCCTTCACTGCTGTTTAGTAATGAATCATATTTTGATATTAAATTTAAGTATTGTCTGTACGGGAAGAAGAGCAGAGTACAATGGAATCAGTAGAAAGTGCCAAGCTGGAGGAAAACAATTTGAATTTATCTGTCTAGCTTAACTCAGAAAATCAGAAACATAGTTCATGTCTGGATTTTCTTAACACTATTAAGTGAAGATAAAAAAATTCCAATCAAAACCACGGAATATTAGAGACAGATTTTCAAAGATGCTTCCAGAGATGCATTCGCTAAGCTTGTACACAGTTCTTGCCCAAAAGTTCTCGTGTTCACACAGATAATGACAGTGTGCACTCTGCACATAACAGGAGCTCATTTTTCATTTTAATCAGCAAACACACAAGCTATAGCTCTGATCTGGCAAGTTGGTATCATTTCTTAAATTTTATTATTGTTATTATTATTATTATTATTATTTTACAATGGAAACCACATCACTGAACCAGGAACATATAATAAACTATTGAGTAATCTATTTAGTTCTTTTCAACTTTAGGTCAATAAATTTAATATACACACTTTGTACCTTGTCAGGGAATGTCCCATACAAGGAAAAAAGAAAAAAAAAATGCAGATGGGAATCCTGGCCAGGGAAGTCATTTAGACATTTGTGGCCTCATTAAATCCAGTTGCAACTCACCCCCAGTCCCAATGGAGAAGAGGTGGTTCTGAGATAAATACACTGCACAAAACAACAGAGAAACAGAATATCAGGAAAGAGGGTAACGAATGAAATCCTGAATATGCTTATTCTATAAAAGAGCTCATTATATTATTTCTAAGCTTTGTTCATAAATTTAGACTCTCATTTCAGAATTTGCCATGCAAATTAGAATTACTGTTGAGCTGTGAAGAAAAGAGTAACCTTGAGATTGTACAATGGGCCAGACACAGGATTCACTTCACCCATTTGCTTGTGTGGAGTTTCAATTATATTTCAGTAAATTTATAGTTTGGGCCAATTCATCAAATAGTTTGCTTTTTCCTGTAAATAGAAATTTATCTCCAGTTAAGGCAACCCCCTCTCTTTTTTGGTTTAAATCCTTTCTAGTCCCTAAGATTAGGACTGGTTTCAGTCCAACCTTATGAGAATGCTTTCATGTTACTGCTTATATTTGTATGCAGTAATTACAAAAAGATTTTCTTAACCCGATTTTCTTAACCCTTACCCACTGATCCCTAAGAAGCCTTAAAAGCAGCTTTTCCATGAGAGAGTCCAGTCCACTGTACTTGCAGACCACTTTCCAATGTTTTTTAACCTTGTGTCATTTGGACTTCCCTCTCCAAACAGATACATTTCAGTAAGTGGCTCATTAGCATTACACAGGAGAAGAATCCTTATTTCTTTTTCCCTTTAAAACCATCATATCCTTTGCTATCTATCTCTGGTGTTTGTACTGATATTACAGCCACTTCAGTAAATTGAAGCTCTTCCACAGATCTCTACTCCAAATCAGCGCCAGCCTCAATTCTTTGGCTGAGGCAAATGCCAGACGTTGTTTATACAGTGGTAATCAACATGGTAAATTTAGAATATACCAGAATAAATTATGATAAATTTGCTGCCTCAGGATAAAGATAACATACGGGTAGAGTCAGTGGTTATCTCCTAAAAGAAGGGGGAAATTGATGAACAGACATTTTTTTTTTTTCCTTTCAGGCTATCATAATAAATGTTTTTTTTCCCCTCTGGGATTTGTAGAAAAAGAAGATGGGACATGTGGATCTCATGAACTCTGATGCTAAATACAGCTACAACTTTTGAAAGACTGTCTTCCCTATATTTCAAGTTGAACTCCACATTCGTTCCTTAGCATTAAGGGTTGTTTTCTTTTTTTTTTTTTCCTTTTTTTTTTTTTTTTCTTCTGCCACCTCTGCAGAGGCCAGGAAGTGAATTGTGTGCCATCAGAGAGCAAAGCAGTACAATACTCAAGGGGTCTGAGTGCATTTTCCCCCCAGTTCAGCCACACGACTTGCTGTTCCCAGAAGGGGTTTCAGAATCATCAACTAGTAGAAAATACATGTTTTTGTGTGTTTGTCTGTTTGTTTTAAATAAAGATACTGATGAAAAAAATATTTTCCTTGAGACTGGGATCAGGCTTCATTTTCATTCTCAAACTCAAAGATCAAGAATTATTTTTAAGAAAGTTAATTTACAAGAACAATTTTCCAGAGGACACCCATTCAAAATTCAAACACTCTTCAGAGGAGGCTGAGATCTCTCTCTCTCTGCAAATACTTTTACTGGGCCCAAAATTAGTGGGAGAAAAAATACACACTTGTGCCCAGGATGCAACTTTGTCAAAACTTCCGAGGAAGAAAGACAATTAGGATCCCACTGAATTTTAATCTACCTGTGAAGCTTGGGTGATCCTCACTAATAGATCCTACAAAAATGTCTTCATATGAACATAAAGGTCAATAAAATCCTGCTGCTGCAATCCACAGTCACCGAGTGTGTAGTTAGCCCTTTGTTAAACTAGCAGGCAGAATTGCATTTCTTCAATTTCATTTTCCATGTCTGCCTTTCAACTCCACCAAACTTTAAGTATGTGTTTAAGTCCAACAGGTTTTAATAGGATTTAAACACATGCTGTGCCTCACTGGAGGGGAAAAGGATTACGGGTGTGCCATAGTCACTTAAATTGTGCACTTTGCCAAATCAAAGAATTGACATGTTACTGCATTGGTACTGAGAGAACACGGAAAGGGGAAGCCTGAAGCTTGATAGCTTTTTTCTCTGTCTCCTGGTAATGGAAAAGATGGTGGGCAGGCAAACAATCCTCGTCTTCCTTTTGACATGTCACTCAGGTAGGGGATAATCCATACAGAGCAGACGCATCCAGGCCAGGGAGGTACCCGTGGGCACTCACAAATATACAGAACCCAAATGAACTGCAATAAGAGTGTGCTGCCCATGGCTATCTTGGAGATAAATTGCACACTGCCAGCTGGTATCACAGATATATCAGAAGCTGCTGCAGTACTGCCTTCATACCTCCAGAAAACAGCAAAGTAGCAAAATTTCAACATCACATCAAGTTTTCTTAAAAAAAAAAAATAAAATCATCTTTCCCATTGCCCAAAACATCCTAACTTGTTAAAGAAAATCTTTGCTGCACACAATATAGTATGGGTTGAGGTATCAGAGAGTTTCTGGTGAGGACTTGAACAGGACCCAGCCGTCTTGCTGTGCAGGGAAGCAGAGTTCCTGACCTTGCCTCTGTTCATCCCAGAGGGCTGCTGTGGAGCTTCTATATCCTGGGCAACCCAGAGGCTCAGAAAAGCCCATCATTAATCACTGACCCTGCTGGAGAGCAACTAGAAGCACTTACTTCTCTGTGCCTCGACCATTTCAGCCTTTTCCC
Organism: Cygnus olor; assembly: GCF_009769625.2. Taxonomy (NCBI): domain Eukaryota; kingdom Metazoa; phylum Chordata; class Aves; order Anseriformes; family Anatidae; genus Cygnus; species Cygnus olor. The sequence continues at coordinate 24,791,881 of NC_049172.1, forward strand.
ACATGCCTCATTCTCTTTTTTTGCTCACTCATGGCAGCCACACAAACGCCATAACATTTCAGAAAGATATTTACAATCTCAGGCATCCAAGTGACCAGCATTTCCCTGTGACCTTCTCACCCTATCAATTAGCTGCTGAGTTTTTCCATGTTATGTTCTTACAGAAATCTTTCTTAGGCTTCCTTCTGTAGCTTAAACACCGTTGCTCTGATGCTCCCACTGGGAAAGTTTATATTTGGCTGGTGTGTGACTGCTGGTGAAAGCAGTATGCTGGCTACCTAGCACAAGTGCCTTAGCCCTGCAACCACATCTTAACCTGGCAGCATAGAGCACTCCAGAAACTTAACATGTTACTGAGCTGCAAATGTGACCTCAAATTTCCATTAAGTCCTGTCTTGAACCAAGTAAAATTATCCAGTTGGCTACTAACACTCCTAAAATTCACATATTTGTACTCTTCATCACACTGAAACACAACAGCCAAATTTAAACATATAATCTGATAGGGTTTTTATTTTCTAACGTTTTTAAAAAAAAAATTAATGTGTATTTGGAAGCTGTGTTTCCAAAAAAAGCCAACACACACACACACACAAATACACTCAGTCAAAAATGCAATAAGTGATCTAGAATAGGCATAGATAAATTGGTTTCAGTGTGCTTCGAAGATGGTTATTACCGCATTAGCAAGAATGGGGCTTTCGACTGAAAAATACTTCTGGGGAGAAAAAAAATAGTGAGAAATCTAATTTTAAATTGATTGACCTACCAAAGCCTATAGGAAGGATGAACTTTGAAACACTTCAAGAAATAATAAAGAAATAATAACATTTTTTGATTCAAACTCTCTGATTCAATGTCTATATACATACACAATTATCTAAATTGATAGATGGAATTTGAATCAGAAAACTAGAATTGCAGGCCACAGCTAGTGCTTGCTGGCTCTCTTGCTATCAGTAATCACTACAGACATAACTATTCCCAGGTCTTTCAGCCTAGCTCCTGTCCTGGAGCCGCCAAGCAAGCATCACTGCAGGATTGACAGATAGCCCCTGAACACTTGCTGTAGCATACTGTCTCCTCCACCAGCTGTATTCATTTTTCAGGGTACAATCATTACAATTTCTCATTCTGCAATCAGAAGTTTCAGTGTGAATAGTCCATACTGTTTGAGGAATGGCCTTCCACACTGGTTTCCTGTTTTATTTTAGCGCTTGAAATGTGTCATTGACTCAAGGTCCAAGCCCAGTGTGAGGCCTCCTCATCCTAACTGAGGTAGATCCGTGTGTGAAAGGACAGACTGAACTTCCAAGAATTTGCATTCTTTCAGAAGGATTTACAGAGACAAAAGCCAGGTAAGTGTTTTACTCTTCCTAAAAAATATCCATAAATTAGCACAAGACATGGAAAAGAACCGCTACTGTGGAGAATATTATTTTAGAGCTTTAAAGCTGAGTATTTAAAAAGTACCTCATAGAGTAGTTTAATAACTGAAAATCTGAGCCTAAGTGAACTGCTCAAGGTTACACAGGAAGACTTCTACCAAATGGGAAAATTAATGCATGTCCCTGAGTCCCATGCCAATCTCCTAGTAGTCCCCCTTCTCCCAGTCAGTCTTGGTATTAAAAACGTCCAGGAAAGCCTCCAACTGCAGGAAGTCTGCATTTCAGATGGGCCATTCTTGTGGCTCTGAAAAGGCATACCAAATCTAGGGGAGTCATTCACCAGGAAAAGAGAGAGTTAATTCTATACACATGCAGTAAAGATAGAATATATATCAATGCTTTCACACTTTTTTTTCCATTCTACAGCTTGCTCCATACTTTAAAAATGTCTTTAAACTGAGTGACCGTGTATGCAAAGGAAAACTTTACAAGCAGATAAGTCTTCTAGAGCTGAATGTCTGCCAAGACAAAACTGTGTGGTTTATTTTAAAAGGAGGAGTGGTTATCACTCAGAACACACCATTTCTGTTTAACTAGTGGAGGCAAAATTAATGCTTACAATTTTTACTTATCATTAAAATAGAACTTTAAAGAAATAAAATCTCTCTCTCTCTCTCTCTCTTTTTTTTTTTTTTTTTAGCCTGTACTGAAAATAATGGCAATTTATTTGAAGGAAAGTTTTTGATTCAAAAGGAAGGATATTGTAAAGAACTGTTTTGTGGGCAAATAAAACCCTGATACAAGGAGCTCTTAAGTATAGGTGTTACACACGTGTGTATAATCTATGTTAGAGTACCACATTATACACATGAGACCAGATACAAAGGAAAACTTCTGGACTTTATTCAAGTTTGTGGGACTGTTTCTAATTCTATGTACAGCAAATCTTACCTCCACAGGTATGAGTATCTGCACTGACTTCAGTGCTTGCTCAGACTTTATATTGGCATAAATTAGAGGTGACTTAGACTCTCACTTTGGAACACTATATTCATTTCTATTTTAACTCTCAACTGTGATTGTGCAAGTGCAAAAGCTCAGAAAATTTGTTTTATATTTGCTGTTATCAAGAAAAATTAACTAGAACTGAAGACATGATATTTCTTATGATTCTTCTCAACATACCTTTTCAAGAGCAACATGAACTTCTCGGTCTTTTTAGAAAAGTAGAAACAGTTTTTGCTCCAGTGGTAAAAATAGATCAATTCCAGGGAAAACAGAGCATGCTACAGGAGAGAAAAACTCACACAAGACAGAACCACATCAAACTCTTATCATCTGTTTCAAACAAAAAGAAATGCACGTTGGTACAGGTCTTCCTTGTCTTAGCGTTCATTACTAAGCTATTGTATGAGTCTTAATATATATGAGATGGAGTATATCTTCGTTGTTCTAGGAATTTTCTTGAAGTCTGTATAATAAGGAAACTTAAATTGATGACTTTCTACTTTATATAAGTTTAAAGAATTAAATCACTTGCGTCACTCTCTCACTTGTCAGTAAAATAATTTGCTCCACACAACTGAAAATCTTTTGAAAACTCCTGCTAGTGCAGAGGAAGGAGGGTAGCCACTAGGTGGCAATAGAAACCCCTAAAATAAACTCCTATTACACACCGTTTATGCAATATTTATCAATCTAATCTAAGAAAGTGTTAAATCAAAAGGAAGCAAGCCAAATTTGTTATAGGTCACTAAGAAATGAAATTTTCTGTACAATGTTCTGTAAGGTTAATAGTGAACAACTTTTGTAGCATTGTATTAAATTAATTTCTCTTACTTTTTTTCTCCTGAGATTGTTATTTAACATGCCACATGGTAGAGAAATTATTTTAAATTATTATTCCATCACTATTGGAAAGTATTGTGATAATTTCTGTTGTGCTTAATACATTTAGCAGTCTGCCATCACTACTTAAGTCAGATGGTTGAAATTATTACATTTCTTAGTTTTAAAAAGATTAAAAGATTTTATACAGTTATTAACTTAGTTTCTGATTGCATTACATACAATTCACAATTCTAAAATCTAAAGAACTCTTGTAGGAGACTTAAGAAGAAAATTACTCTTCAATTTGATCTTAACATACCCGAAATACCTTGAATTAAGGGATCATTATTTCAAATTTAGATCAAGTGCTTATATATTAGAAAATTCCTTGTCTGTATATGTGCAAGACACCACTTTGCTATAAATTTTTCACTGCTCATTTTCACAACTTTTGAGCTAGCAAATACAAAAGTCGTAACCTAATACACATGCACATTATAAAGAGTTAATACTGTAGAGTTAAGATTGCATAAATATAGGAGCATATAAATTTGTTGTTCCCATTTTCAAACACCAGATTTTTCAACTTCAGCATCTCCTTAACATTGGCTTTGTATATGATTTCCAGGGTTTGTTTTTGTTTGAACACCAAAAATGCCTGTGATGAACTCCTCCTGGCCATTACCATTGGGGTTCAAGTCCTAAACATTGATATGTTTTCTAGGTACTCTACTGGTGGGTGGTTTTCTTATTTCTTATTTTTGGTGATATAAATCTTAGCAAAGACAGAAGAACATCACCAAAAATTAAATGTACAGTGGAAAATCTCAGACAGCTTGCCAAGAGACACCCTCATAATTTGTTACAGAACATGTCCATCAGGATACAAATCCAAACATCCCAGTTTGGGAAAACAGCATGACAAATGCAGACACCAGTTGTGCCAAAATTTCACACTTTAAGTTCATCTCAAAAAGGGAGCAGAGGAGTGTAAATTATCAACTTCTGAAAAAAAGGCATCCAAATCTGGATTTTGAATACTAGACCTGTTTTCTGTTTACGATGTCATGTACTTGCCATAGAAATATATCTTTTTCATTAACATTTTTTCCTATAGCTTTGAAATACTGAGAAGCAATATTAAACTCTTAATAAAATGGAAATATAGTCACAGGCATGCACATGAGCACTGACTGACATCTGCAGTCTTCCCCTCTAAAATGTGACTAAAAGATATATTTGGAGAAAATCTGGTTTAAAATGTCAAGCCATTATTTTCATGTCTGCATGTGGTATAGAGTCACACTTTTCATACTTTACCAGAACAATTAATTCTAGGGAGGATCCTGAGGTGATATAATTGCATAAACTGCAAATCTACTGATTGAATACAAAACACTTGTCTTTACTTAAATAATAGAAAACTGTAAAAGGACACAGAAAACACAGGCATATCATTTTAATCCCAAATGTTTAGATAAAATCTGAAGTGTTCAGGGTTTACCTAGTTTCCCTATTGTTTCTCTACAGCAGCATTAATAAACATACAGAGAGAAGACATTTAAGATACTCTTCTCTGCTGTTGCTCTTTTGTTTAGTCCCTATGGTTGCTCAGGCCCTGTGGCTATGGAAATATACAGCATCTATAGATACTGCTACAAAGCATGGCTAAAAATGATTCAACAAGGCTACTATACCAGTGATAAATATAATAAGAAATAAATTCAGTTTAAGAGATGTTGTTTGCTGCTAGTTTATCTGGAGAAAGGTTACTGAAGAGAAAAAGATGAAGAAAAAAATAGCATTTTCTCAGCTTTGAATCAGTCAGTTTTAAAATATACATATTTGACAAGCAGACAACACACCACACAGGGAGCTCTTAAAGACAAGAGCTCATTTAAGTCTTCAAGCAGGCTTGTAAATTGACCTAAATTGTCAAGTACAAACAGATTTTGTTTAGTCCGTGCATCTTTTCTCTATCTGGGAGGATACTATACCAGGCCCTAAGGAAAGGAAGCATTGCTTGTGAGCGCTTAAATTGAGGTAAGCTAATATACTGTTAAAAACCTGGTACAATTGTGCCAGATCCACACAAGCCAGAATATCTTCATACAACTCAGAGGGAGAAAGAAGAGGAGCAAGATATTCCTAACCTATCATCTCTTCTCAAAGTACTTCTTTGAAGACTCCATTGCTCTATTTGCTTCATTTGCTGTTCTGTATCAGAATTCTTGAAGAAACAGGAGTAAGGAGTAAAAGGAAATAAATTCAAGTAATTCTTCATGTCTTATATTTAAGCATTGCCCAGGAGGATCTCACTCTTCCTCAGACCTGGCAGCAAGAGGCAGTGGCAAGAAACAGAGCAAGAAAGAGAGAAGCAGAAGGAGCAGCTGTTCTCCAGCTACCATGGAAAAATGCTCCACCTGTGTAGCAATTGGACTGATTTAAAATGGGGAACCACCTTCACTCTATGGGTAGGGATGGTGACCAAGTAGATGGAGACTCCCACCTAAATAAGGGGTTTCTGTCACAGAAAAAGTCTGAAATGTTCACAGATCTGTCACGTATTCAATAGCTGCTGTTTTCGTTTCTCAACCAGGTTATGGCATTTGCTACTAGCCCAAAAAGAGAGGAACTTTATAATCCATGGAAGACTTCTGTCTATCTCTCCTCTATGAAGAATAACACTAACAAAACTTTTTACTAAAGAAAAACAGCCAATGGTAGGGTAGAGTGGGAAGTCTGAGCTCTGGCCAACTCAATAGAGGGTGAAGAGCTCTGCTCACTGATGGAACAGCAGAGCACCCGTGTTATAAGAGGGTTTAAAAAGTTTTGGGTTCTATCCATTGAAATACGATGTTTGCACCCAATTCCCACAGAGCATTTAACCTACACAGAAGGACATCTAGCTGTGGCCCTTTTACCACACAGACTTCTGCATCTCTTGAAGTTATTTTGGGAATGCTATCCTGGCTGCAGTTAAAAGAGCTTGTTATTCTCTTCTTTATGTTCAGTATAAAACAAAATGCACTTAACATTTTATTCTGTTTACTTAACAGTTTATTAATTTATTAATTTGAAAGTGTTTTCTCACACAGAAAACATTTTGAGCATTTCTCCAGATAACTGTCCAATCCTTTATTTCTGTTCTCCAGGGCTAGCCTGACTAAAACATGATTTCTCTTGAGTGAAATGACCTTTATTCCCGGTTTTCTACTAAAGTACTTCTTCTTACTTTTTCTTTCTTTCTTTCTTTTTCTTCTTTCTTTCTTTCTTTCTTTCTTTCTTTCTTTCTTTCTTTCTTTCTTTCTTTTTTCTTTTTCTTTCTTTCTTTCTTTCTTTCTCTCTCTCTTTCTTTCTCTCTTTTTTCTTTCTTTCTTCTTCCTTCCTTCCTTCCTTTCTTTCTTTCTTTCTTTTTTCTTTTTCTCTCTCTCTTTTTCTCTTTCTTTCTTTCTTTCTTTCTTTCTTTCTTTCTTTCTTTCTTTCTCTCTCTCTCTCTCTTTCTTTCTCTTTTTCTTTCTTTCTTTTTCTTTCTTTCTTTCTTTCTTTCTTTCTTTCTTTCTTTCTTTCTTTCTTTCTTTTTCTCTCTCTCTCTTTCTCTCTTTTTCTTTCTTTCTTTCTTTCTTTCTCTCTCTCTCTCTTTCTCTTTCTCTCTTTTTTTCTTCTTTCTTCCTTTCTTCCTTCCTTTCTTTCTTCCTTCCTTTCTTTCTTTCTTTCTTTCTTTCTTTCTTTCTTTCTTTCTTTCTTTCTTTCATTTTCTCTCTCTCTCTTTCTCTCTCTCTTTTTCTTCCTTCCTTCCTTCCTTCCTTCCTTCTTTCCTTCCTCTTTTTTTTTTTTCTGCCTTGACTTATGTGAAAAGTAATGGAATCATAGCTTCCCCAAAAATATACAAAACTGGTTGTAAATAAAGTCCATTTATAGCTAAAGAGCTTGAGTGCATTCTTTACGTTAAGTCATTCCTAATACGGTTCTTTGAACAGAAGAAATTTAAGGACACAGTTGCATGAGAGGAACAACCAAAACATGTTGCTGTTTTTCTGTTTACGTTGGAGTGAGCAGGATTTTAATATTTTTAAAAGTTCAGGTATGACAAAAAAGATGATTTACGTGTGGAGGAAAAGAGACATTTTGAAATGGTTTTTGATCAGTTTTAGATACCTTATTTACTCCTTCATTACAGGAGATAAAAAACGCACACACACACACACACACACACACACAAAAAAAAAAAACACCACAGAAGGCATTCTTATTTACTTTCTACAGTGTATCCATTGAGAATGGTTCCACATGGCAGTAGACTGTCTTTCCTGAAATACAGTTTTAGAGAAAAATTTACAGGGCAAAAGATGTTACAGTGCACTCTCCTTTAATACAGGTACTTTATTTTGACCAGCTTTTAACAGTTCTTCTGCCAGTTTTTTGTCTGATTTCCTTTCACATACTGGTTTTCTCGTTTTGTACTCTCACAGACTTTGGGCAGTCCTGCTTGATTTACATCACTTAAGAGCAAAGGTGGCTCACTGGGTAAATCCAGGCCACGTGGAAGTCAGTGGCAGAGCTCCCATTGACTCTAATGGTGCTAAGATTTCATTCTTTCCTGTTTAAACAAAGGACTGTCCCCCACGCCAGCTATGCCTTATAATTCGGAGAAGCTCTAGAGCCAAATCAGTGTTTTCACAATGTTTCATAACCTAAAATAGGATGAAATATTTAAAGAGTGTAAGGAAGGAAGATAAATTATTTAAAGATATACCAAATAAGTATGGGCTGAACTTTAGGAAGGTAACATTTATAGGCTGGCTGTATGGAAAAACATCCTGACTGTACATTAATCAATCCTAAATAGGAATATAAGCAAGGTCAACATTTTCAGACTCAGATGCCTAAAATTAGGTATCTAAAGCCACTTAGGAATTCAGTTTAAGACTACCTGGTTTGAAAAAAAAATACTTCTAATGCAAATTTATCTTTCATTGTTTTCTTGTGGACATCATGAGTTAAGGTATACTACTGACCTGACCAAACCTGCATGGGATAACAAGAAGACTTCATCCAGTTTCAAAATTAATGCTGCAAGACAACTTCTGCAAATTAAAAAACAATAGTTCTCAAAAAATCAAACAAGAACAATGAATTCTTCAAACATCAGTACACATATATTAGAACTCAGGAACACAGATGAATGCATGGAAAATACTGCAAGGAAAATAGGGGAAAAAAATCCTAACTATATCCTCCTTAAAATTTTATTTTTAATCTTTGCTATATAAAGAAATATAGAACTTGAAAGCATTATGTGGCTTCTTTGGTATCACATGTCCTCATTCCTGAGCATAAATACTATTTTAGATCTCCTTTTTAAAACATATATAAACATATTGCCATACTACAATACATTAAAGCGATTTCCCATTTAATAATAAAAGTAACTCATATTAGTTTTAAAGTTGCAAGATGTTAACATCAGATGGGAAACAGTTTAAAAGACAAGTGCTAAAAATAACCTTTAAAATACAGTGTACATTGATGTTTCAAAGATGAGTGAAAGTTACACTTGGCAAGGGTGTTGGATCCTTTCATACACTGGATATGTTTAGCTTTGGTATTTTCTTAACAAATGGTTAGTATTGGGCCCTATGTCCCAGGAGGAAAGACATCATCCTGCAGTGACATGTTTCTATACAAACATACTCAAACCAAGGTCATCACTCACCTTCCTAAACCCTCAGCAACACAGGCCAACAACTTAATTTACAGAGAGAAGTTGTGTGAAGTGTGGGACTAGCAGATCCCAGGGTCCAGTCAAGGTCTGCCACTGAATTAAGGGAACAGATGGAGTGGCTCAAACTGGAAGAGATTTTTTTTTCCGACTTCATCCATATATTTTCGCATGCATCTCTAACTCATGCTTAACCCTTTCTCATCTGGGGAGGTGTGGAAGCAGAAAGAACTGAACATTGACTCACTTTGCCATACTCCTTCCACACAAGACCTGATTTTCCCTCCAAGCTAGTATTCAGACACTCTAATGAAGTCAAGCACCCCCAGTATTGTTCGAAGTTCTGACTTTCCATTATAGCTTTCAATATAGCATTCTGTGCTCTTGAGTAAATAAATCTTTGTTTTTCTCTTTGAAGTGTAAAGAAAATTAGAATATTCCTTCTCATATTTCTCCTCTTCATATTTTTGGGGATAAATCCAAGCTCTGATTCATTAGTTTGATTGGCAAACATCATTCAGCATTAAACTCCTAAAAGAAAAAAATATTATACTGAGAACACTTTTCTGTATCTGGTTCTCTGCTCTGGGACAATTTTCAGACTGCAGCATGTCTAATCTGTTCTCATGGCATTCTGGTCTGTGCCAAAGGCAGTAACACACATCCCATCAGTGTGACCTGCCACTCTTCTGTGGATTTGACCACCAAAAAGATCTTAAGTTTTTCTTGGCAAGCAGAAAATAGAAGAGACCACTATGTATAGGATGTTAGGGTATCTGTGATTCATTGTGGTTCAAGGGACCACAGCCAGGAGATACTATGGTCTCGAAAGAAAAAGAGCAGATACAGTGTTTCAGAAAACATGAGTATTCCTCACACCAGACGGTAAACAAAGGAGGAAGCAGACAGAGATCTGGGAGATGTAGTTCTACCTCTGGTTCCATGATCACCTCCAAGCTAAGTACTAAACTGTTCCCTAACTTTACTTCAGCATAACTTTGCCATTTTCAGTGGAAACAAGGTGGCACAAGACTGGATTAATGCAAAGGGGGGTCTTGATTTCTAAAGTTACTGGAATATGAATCCTGCCTTGAGCTTGCTGTTAGCTACGTTTTGTTTGAGCTTATCCAGTTTTCCAATACAGAGTGAATAAAACACTTTAGTTTCTTTGCCTTATTTCCTTGCAAGTTTCAAAGGTGGGAAGTCCCACACCTTGTTCATAAAATTGTAAGAAAAAAGCTGTAATTCCCTTTTCTTTCCTTAATGTCTGGCTAAGGCAAAACTAATGTGTTTTGTTTTATTGTATGCATACTGTAGACAAACAGGAAGATCATTGGATTCACTCCAACTCAACTTAATAATGAAGGAAAAAATAACCTTTAAAACAAGAGCTTTTAATCAAAACATTTTAACAGGTATGAGGGGAAGTATTCTAGAAACAGGTAAAACCTTTTTTTTTTTTTTTTTTAATTTTTATTCCTCTGCTTAGCTCTACTTACTTTGGCTTTAATACGATATGAAGAAAAAAAAAGTGGGCTTAGATTATCTTTCATCAGGTTTGTAAAGAAAGATCCAGACTAGGTACAGTTCAGGCTTGATTTCAATTCTTCCCTTTTCCTTCTTTGTATCTGACTGCCATATATCTGATTTCCAAAGCTCTGTAATGATGCATGTTGGCAGCCATTGACCAGTACTTAAAAGGGGAACTACAGTCTGAAGTTTTTAAAGTTACCAATATTTTTTAAATTATAGTTACTCACAGAGCAAGCCCTGAAATAAATAAACTACTGGAAACATATTTCTTATGTAACAGTATAACTATCACAAGCATCCTCTCTTGCAAAGAAGAAATGACACCATTCAGTGATTTAAAATGCACATTTTAAGTATTTTATTTTTCTTAAATTGCACTTTACTTCTACCTTTAATACTAGATAAAGCTAAAAATCAAAGTTACAATTTGTCAGTTCAATAAAGGTCAGTTATCTGATGGGTCTGTGAGTTTTATATACTGACACTGAAAGATGGCAGACACTCAGCAATCTCAGTGGTTTCGTTGTATACAATTGGAATGAACTCAGGTTTACACTTAGAGTTTTTTGCTTGATCTTGGCATCCAGTGTGATGTAGTTTCTCTGAAGAGGATGATACTTCTTGCTCAGTGAATATTAGCAATATATAAAACCTCTTCTCATCTTCTGTCAAGAGAATACAATCTTTCACAGCATGAAACAGGACTCTGGAAAATGAAGAATTCTGTTAAGAAACAGGTAAAGATATCCGCCACTTGTTACCTTATTGCATATCTGGCCCTGCTCAGGAAAGTCTGGCTGTACAAACTTATAGTGTCTGACTGCATAAAAAAGGAGGGCTCACCATCTCTTTCTTATATTCCTGTAACATCTGCTAATGGCCACTCTTACAGACTGGGGCTTTGATCTAAGCCAGTATGGCTATTCCTATATCCTATCACTGCTTTCATAATTAAAACTATAGCCTTTCCCTTTGCTATTACTCCTGGTCACGTTGTTTAGCACTTTTATATAACATTGCATATAGTTATTTAAAAATATAATATGTTGATGTCCATTATTCTTAATTATTTTTTCACTCTTTAGTCAGCTTGACATTCTTTATAAAGGAAGACATACTTCAGTCATATTGAATTATTAATTATATACAAAGTACTTTGTAGAATTACTCAGTAATTAAAATTTTAGGAGAAGTCAGAACCAGGTCTATCCCCTGCACATTATGACAGATCAGCAATTTGCATTGGCAATGGTCAGAGAACTCCATCTTCAGTTACTAAATACTGCACAGCAAAGTGTACATTAGTAAGGACTTACCTCTCAGAATCCGTATGTCTTTGAAATGTGTTATCCACATGTAGTCCATTCTTGGACTGTATGTGCTCCTTGTGCCTGAAGTTAGCCATGAGCACGCGCACAATAAAAATGGACTCCATGTGGACATTACTCAATGAAGAGAAGAAAGTTATTTAGGTTGCAAAGTCAAACAGCAAATAAATAAAAAAATAAATAAATTAGGAAATGCCAAATTTACTGTTGTCTGTGCAGTTATGACCTCAGTGGAGAAATGCATTTTTTACTGTCACAGCACAAGAAGTTGAATTACCTGTCTCAAGTAAAAGAACAACCTCTATCTTCTAAATGTCTTCTTGCCAAGTGCTGAAAATACATGCAGTTCAGACTGTGCCAGAAGTAGAATTCTGAAACTACTATTGCAAAAGTCAAAGGAAATAGCTTGTATCCTGTGGGGGGAGGGGAATAAAGCCCCTGGAGTAACTTTCTCTCCCTCTCTTTAATTTATGTTGCCTTGATTTGCATTCTGTTGTTTTTCAAACACATACGATTCATTTTATATGCCTTTTCCTTCCTTGCATCCTGCTTCCTAGCTAGATCATCTGGTGTATTCTCAGCCCCCAAGAAGTAGATTCTCTGGGAGGACAAGGATCTAGCCACCCTTTACTCCAAATACTACCTCTGCGCTGCTTGACCAAGTGGAGCCTTTTTCTAGCTAGGATAGTTTTTCCAAATGTGGTGTAGTTCTTCTTTTTGGTGGTAACAGAATTTTCTCATCTCAATTTAAAATCTTTTTTTTTTTTTTTTTGTCAAAATCTATCCAGTTTCATTCCATTTCTATCCTCACCTCCCTTTGCTTAGCTGTTTCTCTGTCCTGTTTGCCAGCTAAAATCTAATCTATTCATCCTTTCTTTTCCCTTTATTCCCATACCCTAACATTAGCTTCTTGGAAGTCTAATATTCTTTATGATGATGCCTATATAAAGAATTTAAGCTACTTTTCTCATTTACTACCATGAACATAAACACACCATGAAAACCAAATTCAGTGCTACTATATGCCTTTTTATACTAGGTTCCACCTTTCTTGCAGTCTGGCCCATCTTGTATTATCTTTATCATAAAACAGCAATGTCAAGTCTATAACAGAGAGATATTAATCATTTAGAGTTATTTTAGAGTTGAATAGTTTGATTTTTTTCATAAGGGCATCAGGTAACATTCTTCATTTTGAAATGAATATTTACAGAGAGATGAGGTGGTTAAGGCAAAACCGAGATTTATCATAAAAGCATAAAACATTGAATTTTCATTGTTAGTAATTTATTTTATTGGATTTGGAAAAGGGTCCTAACAATAGTAGTTTTGTTCTTGTTTTTCTTTTAGGAAAGAAGATACCGTCTTACTAGATGGGTATGTTGTTCACTCTCTGTAGACATACAATCCCTTCTGTGTATACTGCAGATGTCACTGGTCATACCAATAAACGTGTCAACTAATTTACACATCTGTGACTTATGCTCACAGTTAAGGTAGCTGCATGAAGATGTTAGGCATGCAGTGACACTAGTATTTCAACCAAGAATGTGATAGCAAAACTTGAGCTCAAGATGGGCTCTTGGATCATCACACTAGTTAGACCACTCTTATTTCAGAAAGCACAGCATTTCAGCCAGCTCCTTGTGAATGGACTTCCATTTGAATTAAAGCAGCTGGAGGTTGGTTGATATATGTCCACCAGAAGGATGGCTGGTTTAGGCTAAAAAATGGGAAGGGAGGCAGCAAGAACAGAAGGGACCAATTCATTTTATAGATTTTTTCTGGTGGTTTCTCGTGTTATTAGAAGTTGGAACTCGTTTTTTATTCGTATTTGTCTCATTTTAGCTTCCATTTTCTAAAACTGGAATTGCATTTCTCTAATATGTGAAGGATTATAAACACTGTTTTCTCTCATACATATAAACAGGTTACCTGTCAATCTTCTTTTATTTTCCTTTTTGAAGAATAACAGATAAATATTCTATGTTTCTCTTTGTAAGATATTTTCTTTGTAGTATATTTATTTGCCCATTTTCATTTTTCAATAGCTCTCTAAAAATAAACAACAGGACTTGTTACAGTATTCCAGTATCAATATTCTGTCTACAGATGGAAAAACTGAGTAACTTGTTTCACCAAAAAGTTTTACAAGAATGACGTTGATTTGGGTACTTGTTTTGACTCCCAAACCTTTTCCTGGAGCCACTGCTTTCCAAAACATTCTGTCCTGTTCTGGAAATGCGCCTTGTTTCTAGAGTAGTCTTTTAAATTGTGCATGTCAGTACATTCACATTGCATAAGAAAACTAGCCTTTAGAGAGACATTTAACAGCTGTATAAAAATCTCTAGTATGGGTCTAGAGGAGGTGTGTTACCTAGTATTTAGGGGCCTTTACTTAATTATTTAACAACTATCTATCAGCTTTTAATTGGGTAATAAAAGGTCTTTGTTGTCACCCTAGCAGTTACAAGAATGTCAGTAGATGAAATAAGGTAATTCTAAGGTTAAAAATAATAGTAAGAGTAAAATAAAACGAAAAGAACCAGAAAGTGGAAGATCTGGAAGATCTTAAGTTACTTACTATTACCATTACTACTGCTGTTCATGGGCAACTTACCGGAATGCATAGCTAAGATCAACGGATACTTGATTTTTTTTTTTTTTTTTTTTAATTGCTGTATTTTCTGAATGCTCTTGGGGGTTGCTGAACAACTGAATAAGGATCCAATCCCGGTAAGATGCTGTATGTTCTCAGCTAGTATCGGGATCTAGCTAACCAAAGGAGCAATGTTTTTCCTAGTTGTGTCTTTAAAGTACATTTATCGTGCAGCTTATACTCTGGCAGAAAAACCATTCCTAATCTGTTTTAAAACAAATAGATTGTGTACAGCTGTCCCTATATCCAAGGCAAAATGATGATTTAATGTTGATTAAGAGAGAAGGCCTTTGAAGTGAGTGAGGCAGGAGCCCGTAGTATGTCTTTAGTGATCATTATCAGTCTTTCCCTGAAGGGTGACTTGGTGCCAAAAGCGCTTTCCCCAAACTGGCTGAGGTGGATTCAGGAGCGAACGCTTTGTAAATTTAAAAAGACCTTCTCATTCGCAGGCCTCTGATGTCTTATTCCTTTAGCTGCATTAATGTCTGAGAATAAGCAGATGCAGCCTTTTTCACTGGTTAACTACAAAAAGGGGCAAGGTCCACTGCTACGCTGCACTGTGGGCATTATTTTTTCATCATAAGAAGAGCAACTGAGCATGTATCCTGTAGTAAAATCAAAGAAAAGTTGTTGGGATTGTTTGTTTTTCTTTTTCATATGAACAGCTGCTTTAGTATAAGAAAAAGCATTTGGAGTCAGCTTTTTATAACTAAACACTTTTGTGAATCATTATATGAAATATAGAAAAAGCAATCAAGTCCTCTCTCTCAGTTGTTTGTCTCATAGTTACATGCCAAACACCAGTCACAATACATGTGTGTGTATGTGAACCTACATATAAACATTATGTATTATACATGCACATGCTTACATTGCCGTCTACAACAAAATGAGCAGTAAGTCATTCATATTTGCATCTGTGTATCCATCTGTCTACGATTTAGTTAAAAAATTCACAGTACCAGTGACAGATAAGAGGAATCCTGTGTTGTTTCACGCTAACAGTTGTAAAGAATGTGATTCTCATATAGCTGAAGGGTTGATGGCAATAGAAAGGAGGCACTAGGGAGATTATGTTTCCTTGGCTGACAATTATAATTTACACTAATTTAGGAAAACAATATATACATACAGTGTATACACACTATACATATAGTGTGTGTGTATATATATATACTTACACTATATATGTAGTGTGTGTATATATATATATTTACATTATATGTATAGTGTAAGGTAAAATCAGCCTAAGGTAAGTAGGTAAATAATATATATATATATATATATATATATATATATATATATATATAAACCCAAAGGTAATTTTCCCAGTAAACATCTTTATCATCTCAGTTCACTGTGTATTTCAGTTTTACAAACTGAAAAAAACAGTATTGCCTACTTATTTCTTAGCTTACTTCTTTCTTAATAGTCACCATACACACTCTCCCTGAACAGTGCTTACCATCAAGGAATTCATAGCTACTGTTCATATCATTGTCATTACTGACATACTTTCTCAAATACAACAGTATTGGGCATAAGCAAATAGAGAACAATATTAAGCATACAGTGCTCTTCCATAAGTATAATCACCAGACACTTTGACTTTGTTTCCACTGCTGAGAAAGAACACTTTGCTGTTGACTTCAGGGGAAGGGTGGGGAAGAAAATTGGTCCTTTGATGGAGAAGGGTTTTGCATAATTGTCTGTAATTTAAAAATTATGTAAATGTTGTACTGTGAGAGATGCCAGATTGACAATTCTGGGAATTTAAGTAGAGAGAAATAGCATGGGTTTCTCAACATTGCTCCATTATTATGTTGCAAATCATGCCAGGAGGGAGATATGTCTTAAATATACATAACCAAGTGCAGAAGAGCCCTTCTAGAACCGTATTGTAAAATTTTAATTCTTCCTCAACCTCCTCCCTCCCCAATAACCAAAACCAGACAAGTTTTTGGCTGAAAATGTTTTGTTCAGGGGCATTTTCATGAAAAGTTGAAATCATAAACCATTTTTCCACAGAAAAAGAGTTTTTATATGAAATTTTCAGCTATCCATATTAACTTCAAGCCTTTTCTCCCTTTAAACATAAAATTAGTCTTGCTCGATCTTTTTTTTTTTTTTTTTAATTTGGTTGATTTTTCAGCCTTAGTTCCCCCTCTGTAACAAAAAGACATCAAAACATGGAAACGTTTGCCTACTAATATGATTCTCACTTTTCTTTTCAAAACAACTATTTTGTTAAGCTCTTTTTCATGGCTAGGTAAAATGATGCATGGATAACAGCATCAAAACATAATTTGTGGTAATCTTCTGTGAAACCTGTAACTGTGAATTTGACAGCTAAAGATTTTGGTGGGAGCAGGATTGCAATGAAGGGTCAGATCACACTCCAAACCCACTTAATCCTTGACCTGTGCTGAAACTGTTGAAGGTAGCAATTAATCCCGATCATGGAGTTTGGCTTTGTGTGATATACAATCAAAAAACTATTTAATGAAGTTCATCTGATAAATTATGCCTAAATTTAATTGCTGACTGATTAGCCAGTCTTCATAGCAGGAAAACAATATTAGATTTGGTAAAGGGAATTATTTTATATGTTTTAAATATCTATCCCTCTCGTTGTGGCATGACAGTCTGTGAACATGTCATTCCAAAGATTTTTTATTATTATTATTTTTCCTGAATCTTTTCTCACTAAAATATCAGGACTTCTTTAACAATTCAGTGAAAATGTTGGTTTTGACATTTTCTATCACTTGCATGTTTCTGTTTTGTTCCAGAGGGCAATAAAAATGAATAACCTGCAGATTTCGGGTTTGTTTCTTTTCAAAAAAAAAAAAAAAAAGAAAAGTGACACTCTGCAAAACATCCACAATTTGGCGGAAAAGAAAAAAAAAAAACAAAACTTTTCAACAAAAGATACAAGAAGCCCAGACAGCTTAGTTTTTCTAC
Organism: Cygnus olor; assembly: GCF_009769625.2. Lineage (NCBI taxonomy): Eukaryota > Metazoa > Chordata > Aves > Anseriformes > Anatidae > Cygnus > Cygnus olor. Next base: position 24,809,305 of record NC_049172.1, read on the forward strand.
TTCATAGCTTGCTAGTAAAAAAAGTAATTTTGAAAAGTTACAAAGTGCCACTTGCAGCATCAAGAATAGAAAAGTACCTTATATAGGTCTAAAACGTAATTGCTGAAACAGAACAAGAAAGAATTCAAACAAAAACATTTCACAAAATAAAACTGGGAGTTCTGCAATCCCTATGCAGTGCTGCCAAATGACCTGATGCTGCAAAAGGTGAATTTGTTTGCAGTCTTGATCGCTCCACAGTGATGTGGTCACTGCACCAAGCCTGTCTGAATTTAAGAAGAGATTGGACTGTGTACCTAGTCACATGGTCTAAACTTTTGGGCACACCTGTGTGGTGCCAGGAGTTGGACTTGATGATCCTTATGGGTCCCTTTCAACTCGGGATATTCTATGATTCTATGATTCTATGATTTCTCTAGCAGTTGTCGGCCTACTATCATAAGATTTAGACCAAATCAGTAGATGTTTAATGGATTTGATCCAGAAGCTTATTATACCTATGTTTACACTCCCTGTATAAACTCATTTTTAATTGATTTTAGTTTATTATTTTTTCTGCATGTCTGTGGGACTTTTCATTCTCAAATTTCACATTTTTTCCTTGTTTAGAAAAAAAAATCTTTTTGCCCAATGTCACAATTGTTTAGTCTTACAATCGTCTAACTAAATTTTGGGCTGAAATACTTAGAAAATTTGTTCACATTAAAACTAAGGAAGAAATAGCAATTTTGGTGTTTAAAGAAAATGTCTTAACAGACCATTCAAAATGATTTTGACAGCATTTCTGTGCTTTACACTTTATATCACCATACTGTCTACTCAGAACCTGAGTTGATCCTAATTTTTGAAATCCCAAAGTTGTGTTGGCATTTTTCCATGTATGACCAAAAAGGACAGCTAGGACAGCTGTGTTCTTCAAAGATAATGGGGTTGCATGATCCCAAGGATAACCAGAGTTTGAAGGAAGAAGGCTAATTAGATCAATTTATGGAAAAAATGCATGATACATTCTTTACTAAACTATTGGCCAACATAATAATGCTGACAACAGGGGCCACCATAACCAGAGAATTAATTCTGCCTAAAAATTAATTGAGAATTAAGTGTGGAAAACTGTGACTTTCATCAGAGACTTCAGTTTCTTCTAAAGGAGACTGATACCATGAACAACAGAACAACAGACACACATGTAAACAGTCAAAACAGACATTGTTATGAATCCCAAAGAATTGGAATGAATGTGAAGCACTATGAATGAAAAAAAAAATGGGGGGTTGGGGGTGGGGATGACTGTACTGTGCATGTAGAACTGTATAGTGTGATCAGGAATTAATTGCCAAAGTACTGAATGTGCCTCCTGAAGGAAGTGGAGCTTAGAATTTGACAAAAAATGACCTTTCTTGTCCTGTTTATTTAAGTTATCTTTATTTCCTTTTTATTTTTTTTTCCCTCATTTTCACCATTTATAGTGTCCTGGGGATATATCTTATTCATAGAATTTTATTGCTGATTTTGCTGCTAAGTAGAAAACTGCCTAAAACAACTTGAGATATTAGTGCTATTAACATCTTTTGCTGTATCTGTGGAATTCAGAGTAATAATAAATGTGGAAATGTAGACTAAAGTATATTGGTTACGAATCAGTTAAAGAAAATGAGCCAAAAATAACATCTGCACCAGCAAATCTGCACTGCTTAGCATACGGTTTTAATTTAAAAATATTTACTCCTAAATTTTGAGAGCTGTGAGAGGTTTTAGATGTGTGCTTCTCATTAAAAAGATGCTGGCAGATAGTGTAGGCCAAATATTGGCTCTGGAGAAAGAAAGGTTTAGAAAAGAACTAATATCAGGCCATACTGAGCCATTGATTTTTTTTTATTATTATTATTTTTTAGGCAGAAGTCTTCACTGAGTCCTAAAGGAATTCATGGCAACAATTTTATGTTAAAATTTGAAACTCTCACTTGACTTTTTTCAGATAGATATTTAACTGTGGTTTTAGCTGATACATGGGCATCATATAATAATTTCTTTGAGATAGACCACTTTAATTCTTTTCATAAAGTTTTCACAAAAATCAGTTGTTATATGCTAAAAATATGTATTTGAAGTGCAGCATTAATAATTGGAGACTTTAGCTACTGACAATGGTAAATAAGAATGACTTCATTTGTTTGGCTGTGCTCACCCTTTATAGAGGGGACAGATTTCTAGCAGTCCCAAACCTTAGAAGCAATACAGTTTGCTCTGAAGGGAAGGGGAACAGAGCAGTAAGATGGAGTTGTCCACACCGGTGATATGGGAGGGACATAATGTGCAAATCTGCAACTGCACAGCTATTTGCATCTGTTAGTCCAAACCCACAAACAGGAGTCTTTGCTGTTACAAGAATTAACTTTGAAAGGGTTGCCTGTGCTGTCTGTATCTTGATAAGAATCCATCTATCTACCATCTGCTGCACCTCTTCTTATATAAAACCATTTGGCTCCCTAAAATTCATATGCGCCTTTTCACAGTGGTCTCAGTCACTTCACGACTGTAATGAAAGTCACTCAGGACACTTTTAGGTCTTCCAAGAGATTCAGCTGAGCAGCTGAGCTTGAAATATCTCCTATTAGATTTTCTCTGATCTAAATAGCTATGTTAAAACCACTTTTAATTTAAAGATTAATTTATAATAACTAACATTTGCATGCTGGGTTGTAGCCTGCCTGAATCCCTATCCTTTTACTTTAAAATGACTTTTTAATTAAAAAGAAAATACAAGAGAAATAAAAACAAATTGACAACACTATAAAAACATTTTTATGTGATTGGATAAGTTTAAATATTTCTGCAAGTAAACATTCCTAAATTTTTGGTGATTTTCTTCTCTTTTTGTGGTATTTATTTTTCTATAAAGCAGTTTGGATAAAATTATTTTTAATTATCCAGTGATAAAAGCTGTCCAGCAACAGAAAAGTCCACATCTGCTTCAACAGCAGACATATAAAACCTGTGTGACAAACATGATCATTAAACAATCTGATTTTCTTGTTGGGAGGGTTTAATGCTGTTGGGTATAGTATTAAAATGTAGAATTTGATAGTGCGTCTTAAAATTTTAATGATGTGTTCATGAATATAAAACATGCTTCCACCAGTGACTTTATGACTTCTCCTCTGCATAATTAGTGGTATCTGTTTTATGAGCTTACTGTTGTTGCCTTGATCCCATGAAAATGTGAAACCACTGTAATAATTTACACCATTCCAGAGCTTTAAAGATACAAGCTGGGATTTATTCTCCTTTTCCCCTTTCATATTCCTTGCTTTTTGTACCAAAACAGAACTTTAAGTGGCCTTGGTGAAAGCTGGGCAAAGAAAATATCAAGGACAATGTTAAATTTTAAGCATTTGTCATAACATTGTATTTGTTGCCTCAGGTTAAATCTGCTTTGTTAATGTCTGTTAGAGGATGAGACAACCTTCCCACTCCAAAGTTGGTAAATGTAAATAAATTCATTTGTAGATAAACTTCTTTTTTTTTCAAACAAATTGAGTTAACTGCCATTTCTAATGTGCAAAATAAAGGCAACTAACTTCCACAGAAAAAAAATATCCATATGATAATGATTCTATGATCACAAAGGGCTAACTTCTAAACTACTGTTATTGCCTAGTCTGTCCCCATTCTTCCTCCTCTAGACTTCAGAAAGCACTGGACCCACACAGATAAAATATCACTTGCTTCTCAAAATGGAACACAGTGTCTTGTTTAGAAACCTAGACCAAATATTAGGCAAGAAGGACAACAGTGCAGGTTCTTTGGATCTTTGGTTTCATATTGGTAAATCAGGGATGGCACTGGTTAAAAATGGTGTTCTTGTGGCATTTCACAGGCACAACTAATTAATCCTCCTTCATTCAGAGAAGATAGTGAGGGGATGAGTAATGTTTGCAGACGCATATTTCACATGAAGACACATGTTCCTGTAGGTTACTCAAATGCAGAAAAGTTGCCCTTGTCTCTCTTTTATGCAAATACCAACCACAGCCTGATTCTGAGTTGTCTCCCTTTAGAATTTAAACAATAACAACAACAAAAAAGAGTTTTGACCGCCATGGAACAAAGACTACTTCTGCTTTCTACTTTCAGCCCAAAATATGGACTTTTTAAGAAGTGACATGAAAGCCATTCCCAAAAAAAAAAAAAAAAAAAAAAAAAAAAGTAAAAATAAATGCTAAAAACAGACAAACCACGTAGTGATGGTTTAGTAGTACTTTTGGCTACAGCACTTGAAATAATCTAAGTTTTTACCAGCTAGACAGAATCCCTTTGTTAGTCATCTAGGCATAAGACACAGGTAAGAGGCCATGCTTGGTAGAAATTACTCTCCCTGTGAAACACAAAAAAAGAAAAAAAAAATCTGACGTATTTTCATTTTCCATCACCTGAATTTTCTTCTGCAGAACACTGTTTTGGTTGCTTATATCAGTGGGACTTTATCTTCTTTTTTTCCTTTCTTTTTTTTTTTTTTTCTTATAAGTTATGAATGGGGACATGTCACTGACACAGGTCCTGTATGAGATGTGCTTCCTGTAGCACTTCCTGTTCTCTGGAATTACTCCTTTGGTTGAAATACAATTCATCAAGTGCCTGACAAGAAATGTCATTCAGCCAGAAAACTTGTCCATGAAAAGAGTTTGGGCACAAGGGATCTGGGTTACCATGCTTATGAGGCAAAGCAGAATTATAAGCACATGCAGTCAAAATGATCCATCATGAAAAATCATGAAAAAATCCACAAAATGTGACATTTCAAATTTCATTGCGATTTGGGATGAAAATAAATATCAGTATATCAGAATACCTCTAGGGACCAGAATTTCACTGTTCACTCAAATCTAATGAAAACAGGAATCCAGGATCTGCTTATCTCAGCTCTTCCTACTTGATAAACATCAAGCAGTCCTGGCTGAAAGATCTTTGCTTCTTACTGCCTTTCAAAGAGTCTGCCTCAGAAGGCCTTATCTCGCCCTGGTTTTGCTCCCTGAAGCATGGTTTGGTAGGTGGAACTCTGATTTAAATCAGCCCCTTCACTACAGGACTAACCAGATAAAGAGTTAAATTAATCTCAGTATTTGGCTCTCAAAAACAGTTCCAGTTTTGCACTCCCTATTTGAATTTTACTGGATTTTCTTCTAAAGAACATTTCTTTGTTGCTTACTTCAGTGGGAGGTTATCTCTTCCCTTTGAAGGTTATATTGTGATTGGCAGAGGGTCAGGAAACTTCAGTCACATTGGCCTGTTACGGAAATACTTTGAAAAATAAATGTGAAAGACAAATGCTAAGTAAAGAGACTCCTTAATCAGCAACAGTTCCATAAGGCTTCAGACCAAGTGAGGTATCCACAAATGTTTTGTTTACACAGTTTATTAATATAGACATTTGGGAACAATGGGAGATTTTCTGTTGACTTTGACAGTCACGCTTAAGATATATGAGAGGTTCGCTGTCTGTTGGCAGGATGTTCACAAAACAACAGCCTGAAAAACAAATACACTATATGGCCACTGTCAAGATTGCATGTAGATTAACAGACTTTTTTTATTAGACAGTGCTGATGGATTCTACTAAGATTTGTTTCACATCCACTAAACTTGTGCTAAAAGTATTACTCTGTTACTATATCTCAGAGTCAACAAGATTAAAACAGTAAAGTTTGAAATATGTTCATTCTCACAAGGGCTAAGATTTCTAATGTTCTTATACATTCTAAAATATATTTTCTAGCTTTCTAATTTTTATCTAAATATGCTGGAAAAAAAAGTCCAAGACAGGAACTAAAAGATTAAATCAGACGTTATATAATCCAAAGTTGGTACACTTTTGTTCCTAAGTACTTGGGGAATGGGCTTTGCACTTTCTGATGTACTGTTTCAAATGAATGTATAAGTGGTAATAATATTAGAAGTGTTATTAATGATAACAAATCTGCCTAGGAGCCTATTCTTTCTGGGTAAATCCATTTTACTCTTATTAACAGCAAAAGGAGCTGTGTGTAATCAACTGAAAGGGATGCATCCCCTGAATTTAAAGACTGAGCTGTCCTCATTTGATTCAGTTGACCTTAATAGCCTTGTTTGCAGGGAGCCCAATTAGCAGCTGGTTGTAACATACTGTACCATATGTGCTGGATCTCAAAGACACAAGTAGGAGCTTAAGGATGAAGGGTCAGGCTTAACTGTTTTTTTATAAAAATGTGTTTTTTTTTTGTTTTGTTTTCTAGACATTTAAAAAGAAAATGGTAGCAAACAGTAGAATAGTGCAGCTTTTATGGGAAATAACAGTTTAAGCAGCAGACCATGCATTTCACTTTCAGTAGGTCAAAACTTTATGTGGTATTTCATACATTTCAGTATTCTGCACTGTATATCCACTTTCCCCTGCTCCTACCAGGTACAATTAGTCCAACACCAACACTACCAGGAAATCTGACTTGCTTTTCTTCTCAGGTTCTGCCTGCATGGTATTTTGAGATGTGCATAAACCTGGGACAGAAAGTTAAACCTACACAAAGCAAATGTTTGGTCCCAGATTATGATTTATTTGGCAGCAAAATGAGAAAAAGATGCTCCTATTTTTTCTTGATTTCATCCACTGACTCTCTCAACCTCATCTCCAATTTATTTTCTGCTCAGTTGTGCCAATACAACTGTTTATATGGCTGTGCTCTAGGTCAGATTAGCAAAGTGGAATAAAACGTTACAAAAGACCTAAAAAAAAAAAAAAAAAAATCAGCAGAAATTTTCCCTTTCATTGACTGTCACATTTTTCTTGTATTTGTTAAATGAACAATAGCTTTGGAAAATTATTCTTTCTGGAAATAATTCAATTTCTTGTAGCTACATTTCCATTTTACACTTGTAGTTAGCAGCATAACTTATTTTTCTCATTGCACTCCACAATTTGGGAATTGTAATCAGGGGAATAACACACAGGCAAAATTTCAGCACTAATCCAAAGGTGAAGTCACGGAGTTTTGTTTCCTTTAACTGTATTTCTAAGTACAGAAGACAAGCAGATGTACTGACCTGCAGCTTCCATTCTGGACAGCTGAGGTCTCTCCCACTGGGTAGGTTGGACAAAGAGACTGCTGCTTTCCGTTGTCTACCCAAACCTAGCCTCTGGCACCTCTGAGTACTCAGCAAGAGGCTTAGGCTTAATCCTACATTTAATAGAGAAACATGCTATTATTCCACAGGATAGACTTTTCAGCTTTTCCAGAAGTGATGGAAGGAATTTCTTTATTCCAAACAAGATGTATAAGGTCCAAAAAGAAAAGTCTAGTACCAGGATAGCGATAACCTATTTATGGTTGAAACCACAGTGTGCTAATTCTTACTGTGTCCCCTTACCCTTTCCTCCTGCTGCCTCAGCAGGTCATTAAGGTTCGTAAAGATCACAGCAGCTAATCATAGGGGTTGCTGAACTGCATATAGTGCCACACTTGCATGACTCTTAACTTGGATGAGATTTGCTACACACACCTTGAAGGACAAGAGCAAGATATAAAACTTTTCATCCAATATGAATATGCATATTTGGTTGTATCTGCAGAGAGCTGTTCTGGTAAACTGGACATTTCATCACATACTCAGGGCTTTCAGAAGGCAGGGAAACTTTGAGTGAGTAAATCAAAGATTCTGACAATGTGTGGGCATTAACGCAAAGCAAGACTGTGGCTCCATGCAGGAGTTGTGACACAGCACTGAGGCCCAAAAGGCAGCCCTGGAAGGCCTGACTGGAGCCTGGTCTGCCAGCTGAAGATTTTCTCAGGGTCTGAAGGCAAGAGGCACGGGAAGAAGGCAAATAAAACTTTCAGCAGAAGCATGTGATCAGGCACCATAAAGAATGGCATTGTCTTCATCAGAAACTTGAACAGGGCAAAAAGTTACATGAGATAGAAATCCAGTCCTGTACAAAATTAGAGGGATGAATGGGATTTATATCTCTGTCTTGTATAATTTCTTCATGAATGCTGGATTGTTGCTGGCTGACACACAGGACTCATGACATGAAAAAAGCAGCAGGATTTGGGTTATAAAAAGGAAATGTCTGAAAAAAAAATGTAGTGGACATATATGTTCTTTGACTGTGTGATGCTCTACAAATATATGTGGATAAAGAGACCTTGACATAGCAAGAAGCCTAGACTCACTGTAAACTTGTTTCCCTTCTCATATTTTTTTTTTTTTTTTTTTTTTTTTTTTTTATTATTATCACTGTTATGTCCCATGAGGCAAAAAATATGTGGACAAAACTTTGAAGATAATTTAGCTCAAGATTAATCAAGAGATGTTTGAAGTCGTTTAGAATATTATTGGATGAAGCAGCCACATAAAGGCAACAATACTTTTTCAGATTGTCTGTTAATAAGGGATTTGACTACTGTCAAGTCATTTGAACTGTGAAACTTGGATACAGAAAACTGCTGAGAACTGCACACATTGCAAAGAGAAACTGAGGCACAGGGCATGACTGACACTTTTTATAATGCTTGTATTCCTGCTTTTTAAATTAATTTTATTATTTAGAGGGCATTAATATCAACATTTTCAGTCCTTTTATCAGTATCTGAGAGTCCATTGCAAACTTTAAAACCTTAGTATCTGTAAAACAAAAATGTATTGGAACATTGTCTGGAAGATCTGGGGAGGATTGTGACCACCATTAGCTAGATCTTGATATCTTCCATGGATAAACTTAGCTCCATAGCTGCAAACTGTGGTAGCCATATCTATGGAGTAGATATGTGGTAGTCTGCTGGTAGCCAGTATGGAGTATAGTATTTGCTTGTTTCCCAAGCAGCCTCAAGTTTTGATTTACTCAGCTTTATTTTCTCCCCTTTTTAAACAATTAGCAATTAAATAATTACCCACAGAATAAACTATTTCAAACAAATTGTTTCAAAGCAGGAGAAAGGGGAAGGACAGGCAATGCTGGCAACTTACTAACATTATATTCATCAGTTTTAGTTTATGATGCACTTTAATTGTAACACAAATTATGTAGTTTGCAAGGTGGTCAGATTAAAAGAAAAGCTGGCTTCGTAGACCTAAATTCTGCATCATCAATAAAAATTAAAAATCTTATTTTAAACACTATTTATAACCACAGAGAAGGCACCAGTGTCAATATATATTTTAAAAGTTCTGATTCATAACACATGACAAGTGACAATTTCTACTAATACCATAACTTTAGAGTGTATGAATATAAGCTTTCTAATTAATCTGGTGTGAAGGCATATTTATCTTGTTATGCATCCCATGCAGATCCTTCAATGCCAGGACAGTCAGATCTTCTCAATAAACAAGTAGCATGTATTTGTCAGAGGCAGCCTTTGAAACCTACACAGCAACCTGAGTTCACCCAGTTGTTTGTAAAAGCACAGATAACTTTGCATGAGTTTCCTCATTTGTACTTAAGAAGAGAATATATCCAATTCCCTTACAATTTCCAGATGTCTATTAACATACTACCCAGTCTTTGTCCTGTCACAGCCTCTCTGCTTGAAAAACTAGAAAAACTACCTAATATATAGGAGAAGGACATTGTAGTTTGTTGCTTGTTCAAACTGTGTAGGTTTTGTACATGTAGTAGTAGACATACTCTATAAATAAATATATGCACATATATATACATACATTTTGGGGGGAGTGGCTAACTTTAAGTAAAGCAGGCTGTGCTCTGCTTAATTATACTTTTTTTTTTATAGCTTTGAAATATGTAAGTCAAATCACTGTTATTAGCATTTTAAAATAAATCTTTGTGAATACAGTTCTGAGGAATGAGCTGAGCAATTACTGATGAACATAAAACATTGAAATTTTCTATATTTCACAATCCAGCTGGAAAAATATAGTAAGAAATTAATTCATTCTCTTTCTCAGTTTTCTAAGTGATTAACACTCAGAAGATGAACGGCAACCAGACTGGGTTTCATATGTTCTTCACAAAATTCTCATTTTTTTTCATTCATCTAAATAGGTTAAAGCAGACTAGTCTGTCATGATTTGTAAAGGAAGAGATAGTAAGCTGATTTAAAGAAACAACCGTGCTTAACTCAGCTGTCTTAAAATTATGGGGCAAATTCTCCAGCAGTTATACACATGCTACTTTTATCAGTTTCTGAGGAAGCATATGGCTCTAAGCACAACTCTCATATTTTAATTGCTGCCAAACACACACACACACACACACGTACATGCACGCACGCACGCACACACAATCTTCCTTCCCTTACTTCAAAGCTAGAATGAAATGGCTCTGAGATTTCAAATATTTTCCTGATCTGACTCAGGGCAAAAAGTTGGAATCTCATAAATTTTCATCTATGTGCATTCCAAACAAAAGCTTGGCTTAATTAAAACATTTTGGTAAGATTTGTTTTGTGTTTTGTTTTGTTTTGTTCTAATTCCTTTTAGGTATTGTGATTTGTCAATGTTTCTTCTGTACAAGAGACCTAAAAAGAGGACAAAAAAGTGAAAGTGATATATTGGATATATTGTCCATTTTGATTTTGTTTCACTTCTTTTTGTTTTGAAAGACATAAACTGCAGCTGAACATTTCTGCATTTTTTCATTTAGATGAATTAGCACTTCCTGTTAAAGAAGCTCCCATGAAAATCTCCCGATCAGCTGTTACTTCTACTTGGATCAGGTTTAAGACTCAGACCTGCTATATCTTTGCATGGAAAGGATTAAAGTCAATTTCTCTTTTAGTGCTGGGAACAGAAACATGTTTACAGAGCTGGAAGGCCCTGTGGTGCGGTGACTGCAACAGGGAAAAGTCTGTAGTCTGCATTCTCTTCCTTATTCTGCCACTGGCTGGACGTATAATCCTGAGCAGATTGAATGTTTTTAATGCCTAAAGGTCAGATCTAGATGCTAGGAGTGTTTTGCTGACAAAAGGATTCCTATTGTGCATATAACCTGCACTGGAAAAACTATTCCTTTGCCAGTATAATTTATTCCAGTCTCTCACAGTTCATGAGTGTGGTTTCCAGGGGCCATACCTCTTTCCCTGTTCCAAAAAAAATTTACCCAGGCAGAATTTTATACTGCACATATAATTTAAGTGTCCTCTCGTAAAGCATGGCAGGAATGAGAACTTGGAGAAGCATTTGTGCATGGTATTATCTTTACTGCTGCTTAATTATTATCTTGTTTCTCAGCAGCACCAGGGTACAAGTGGCTGATTTTCTAAAGTGACGACCATCACTGTTTAACATTGACAGCAATGAAAGCAGCAGCTGAGCAGCACTTTAGGGAGTCAGGATGCTCAAACATAGCACTGCTGTAATTGAGAGCAAGGTACAGCAACTCAGTTGCCTTTGGTTTGCGTGGAGCCAAAAACCTGGTAGACCTGGGAAGGAGACTGTTGGAATGTTTTTCTGCCTTTTTTTTTTTTTTTTTTTTCTCACGTTAGGAAGACCTGCAGATCAGTTGCACTGATTTCATGTTGTTTTGCTTATTTTTGTGAGGAAACATAGGCTCAAGTAACAGAATCTGGGCTCTTCCACAGCTTTTAAAATACAGCATTTAGACAAGTTTCCAGTAGAGGAATGAGTGTTGTCAACTAGTTAGCACAAGCCATTGGAAAAAATCCCTGAACTCTGCACACGCAGAATAATTACACACAAATGCATTCGGGAATCCTATGGAAAATGTAGTCCAGTGACCTGGCATGGTTACAGCACAATTTAGCAAGTATGTTAGAACAAATTACTCCTTTTAACCATAAGCCACTCTGTTTCACGCTTTTAATGAAGGCCTGTGCCACACACTAGAATACTTCTCACCTCATTACTACTCATAAAAAGCAATGATCCATTCAAAGGCTCCTCATATCTCCCATATGAGATGTAAAAGAGCCCACTCTTTTTCAGTCTGGCACAAGAGAGAAGAACGACTTCTCTTCTCCAGCCTTTGATGTTGATCATTAGGATGTTTACTAGATAAAAGAACCAAAAAATTAATCTTTATAACTTCACTGCTGTCATGTGCTAGCGTTCTTCCTCCCTGCCCCTGGTTCCCTACTTATACATGTAAATCTCCTGCTGTTTAGAGAAGTGAAAGGGTTTCAAGATTTCTCATAAGCAATTATTTTTCTCTCTCCGTGTGCATGAATGTATCTATATATAAAAAAATATATAAAGAAAGGAAAAAAATGGTGAAGAAAGAGAAATATCCATTGAACTTGAAAAATATAATAAGACAGTAAAATACAAACTATGGGCTCAATAGCAATTAAAAGAGACATACTGTCTGATAAGCAAGTTTAAAAAAATAATCAGGCCTGAATTTAAGCTAGTTGTTACACAAACACATGCACAAATACCACACACACACTGCATGTTGTTTTGTGGCAAAGGTTCAAACAAGGGCAAAGGTGCAAACTGCACTTTCTCCAGGAAGAATATTCTTATTTATAAGTTGTAAGCCCATATCTAATGCTTTATTTTTGCTTTTGCTAGAAATATTCCAACAGAGGACTTTATTCTGGCAGCAGTTCTACTCTTTCAGTACATCTCAGCACTTTGAATACTTTGAAACAGATTCTGCAATGCCTACTCCAGCATCAGTATGGCAAGAGACCCCCTCACAGGCATTGCATGGAGTGACTCAGGGTCACCCAGCATCTTCTCTGCCAACCTGCTTCCCCCACCTGCAATGGGAGGACAAAGGTTGGGAGGTAGTTTGGGTGTATCAGGAGGATACTCAGCTCTGGCTGTCAGTGGAGACAACCCAACCTCAAATCCATCAGCACAATTACTGATTTAATTGCCCTCTAACCAAGCACAGTCAAAGGCACCTAGAGTTCTTTAATAGTTTTTAATTAGTAAGGATCTTCTTATTTGAATGATGTCCACTGAACCAAACCAGAACCACAAGCTTGAAAATTTCATATAACAAATATGAAATACAGAAATGCCTAAGGGCTGGGCAGGGTGGGACATGTCCTAGCCTAGTGTAGCTATAGCAAGGTATGTTGTTGTAGCTATAGCGAGGTATGTTGTGAGACTTACTGATGCATGGAGAAGCAAGAGGGCTCATCTCCACCAGACGGGCAGGATCTAGGCTGAAAATGAAGACCTGCCGTCCTCACTGAGACTAGCAGTTTGTTTAACCTCAGATCCTGCTCCAGCCAGCAGTGTGTGCCGCTTCAAAGGAATACGCACGCTACCCTATAACCACCAAATATAATACTCTGAGTAATAATCTGCCTGCAGGAGAAGTTTCCCTCCTAATCTCAAGCAGTTAGTTATGCCAGGAGGCTTGAATATTTTAAATCCCCTGTATCTTATCCTAGGTAAGTATGGATGTTTTATTATCTGTATAAACGTCTAATCACATTTAAGTTCTGGAAAGCCTATCTTCAAAGTGTTGTAGCGGCATTAACTGATCATCCCTTAAAAGGGGAGGTGGGTAAGTACGCTGTTGCCATCTCTCCCTTTTCTTAAATATACAAAAAGTAAAGTATGGAGTGCCTCAGTTCTGTGCCCAAAGCCAAACAATGACTGAATATAAAAGCCAGAGTTAAAATACCAGAGTTCATGATTCATAGCCCTCTATACATGCAATAGGCCACAAAGTTCACAATGTATATTGTTCTCATTTAACTAGGAAAAGTGAGGGCAGTATTATCTTGATTAGTTCCTGCTTATTGACAACTTTATTGCAATTCATTAAAAATATCATTTGGTAATAGCATGCCTATGACTTCTTGATGTCTTTCACTAGAGGCAGCCCAGACAGACTGCGTTAAATCTGTGATGACCCTTCATAATTTCAGTGCAGGCTGTGTTAAAAGAACACAAATGATGACATAGTACCTTTTGAATAAGTATGGCCAGTGTTGCATTGCTGTCTAGCGCCACTCACAACAGGGTCTCAGTGAGCTCAGAAACTCTGTAAACTACCATAATAATAAAATAAGCATGGAAAAGACAAAAAATATACTTAATTTTAGCTTTCTTAACTCTTTCAGTCACCTAATGCAAAATCATAGGTGATGATATCAAACACCAAGAAACACTTAAGCCATACTGCTTCTAAATTAAATTGGTAATCTCCGGGAATTTATTCGGCTAGCTTGAAATATTTTGAATACTTTATTGCTGCATTGAAGAAGTGGCAATACCCTAGGAAGATCAAAACAAAATAATCTTTTACAAGTAAGTGACCTCTGGAATAACAACTATGCAGATTTGTTTTATTTGGAAGCTTAAATCAATACACACATACCTGGTTAGAAAGTAAACTATCTTGAAAACAGAATCCTGCCAGTGAGTTACTAAAAGGGAAGAAGATAGAATTGTATTGGCATCAGACATGTTGACAGTGTTATTCAAACTTCTCAGTATTCTCTTGCATGCATAAATTTGACTCTTGTTTATAAATGCTTTTTAGATATAATTCACAACTCCTGTTAGCCTAACCTGCTGATTGTAAAATCTGTCCAAAAAACATCAGAGAACAATTTGGTCTGCCATAAATACTTCTTGATAACAAACAAAGTCATGGCATTTACATCTGCATTTGAAAATCTACACTTATTTCATAATCTGGTGGTGAGAATGACAAAGACGCAAACAGCATAAGCTTGAATAGTTTCCAATCACAATTGTAAATCACTGGTAAATGGAAAAAAAAGTAAATAAATCCCCCAAAGCCAGTGAAACTATTGGCCAATGTTCCCCTCTGTTTTTGGTATCTATTAGACTGCAATAAATAGCTAGATCAGGGTAGGCTGATGAAAAATGTTTTAGAAAAAAGACATCAACAATTTCCTTTCAACTTTACCATAGCTCAGTAGTATAAGATCCCAAGAACGAGAACTTTCCAAACCTGTTGTTTCAAAAACAGTACATTAAGGTCTCAGCCTATTTTTTTTTACAGATGACATATGTGTATATTATTTTGTAACAAAGAAATCTGTCAGCTGTATTGGACTGTTTATTACTTTGACAACTTGATTTTGACTTTTTCAGCATGATTTGCCAATATTAGCTTTTATTTACAGGGTTTTATGTTCTAAGATGAGGTGAAAGTAAGAACAGCAAATATATCTTTTTCCCTGACATCTCTAATAATTTTACCTGGTCAAATGTTTGGATACATAGAGCTGCAGTAAAAATGCATGATTAGTACACTCCCCTGTGGTTTTTGAACAGAAAGCATGTGTTGGGCTTACACACAGGCTGTGATTTACTCACAGTCTCATATAAAGGTATTTGCTCTGTCTCTCCAGTGTCTTTAGTGCCCTTTTCTCATTAAAGAAGACAGATACCAACAGATAATGAAACGAGTCTGTTCTGCAAAATACAGATCTGGCTTTTGAAGCAAACATACTGACCAAAGTACTCAGAAGACAACTTTCAAGAATGTTCTTGCAAGAGGAAAATGTGCTGTGATTACAAAGATTATTTGTGGCCCTCATTATACAAAATGCCACAATGATTGATTTTGTAGTATTGGATAAAAGTATTAGCAGAAATAGTTCTTTAATCTGTTTTCAGGATATGGATTTGAGGTTCCAAGCATGGCATAAAATGATAATTCACTGTATAACCATCAGCATGAACTGTATTTTAACAAAGGCTTCAGAAACTTCAGTTTCCATAAAACAATGCAGAATAAACTCAGGGCTAACAACTGAGAAGCCTGTAGGATAACAGTTTAATTCATCCCGTCCTGTAGGAGTATAGATGGCAGGTTTTTATCACAAAATTTGCTATTTTAAAACATATGTGCCAAAAATATCTTTTGCATCAGATTGCTGTTCATGATAAAGCTACTTGTTTTTACTTAGTACACAGCAAATGGAGTAAGATATTAATTTGAACAAAAGCAGCTCTGCCTCAAATGTTCTTTTTTATGAGTTTCATTAAATTCCTGGATTTATTCTAGTCTTATGATCTTTCCAGATTGGTGCAGAACTGAGAGGTTTCCAGGAGCAGCATGTGCACGGCAAGAAGCATATCACTGCCTCAGTAGATGGCACCCTTCTCTCTGACAGAGGAGCCAGCCTTCAGCCAGCTGCAGGTACCTGAGGCACAACAGAAATAATCAGCAAGCTACACAGCCAAGACTACCACGGCTTTTCATCAAGGGCTGAAACTACCCCCGAGGGTGGGCATGTCCCATGTGAGATGTGCAAGCACTGTGAGAAACCCCCATCAGCTCCACAAAGATCAGTGGGACCGCTCACAGGACAGCAAGGTAGCCGCAAGGATAAGCCCTTACTAGAGGTCCCTTTGGGGCAAAAAGTAATCTAATTATGGCTATAAAACATTCAGTACATGGCTTAGTATAACCTATATACACTGTTTAGGATTCAGACCTTATTCAATTATACTGCTCTATTTTCTAAAGAGTACTCAGTGCTGCAAATTTAAGAAGATGGCAATACGTCAGCTTGTTTGCAGCTTCTGATTTGCTGGTTACAAGAGCTAACAACCTTTAAAAAAGGGCTGAATTATTATGACAATGTTGGGGCTTACTAACAATCAAAGGAAGTCTTCCACTCATCACTGGTTTACTGAAGATTTAAAATTAGTCTCTCTTTACACAAAAATAATCTTAGAAATAAAATAGATGTGTAGTTAATTATCATTTATTTTCTGCTGGTTTTATTGCACTCTATATATACCAGTCACAGTTTTTTGTTGTTGTTTTGTTTTTGTTTTGCTTTGAAATCTGAGATACTATAGAGCTAATGCCTTCGTGAAGGAGATGTATAAAATAATCAATAGTTTATGATCATCTGGTATTAGTAATAAGTGCCATGACAGGTTATATGTAAAGTAAGCACATTTTCAAAATACAAAAGGGGCACTTTTGTGGCAGTATTTTCTAGTCGTGAAATACTCAAGTGCTCTGCATTCTGGCTTCTTGCTTTGATCTGCTCTGCCTGGGTCAGAGAAGCTTCACCTGGAGTAGATCAAAGAAAGTCTGAGCAGTGCTTCTTCCTCCTGAACCTCCCTCTCCTCCACTTCCCTCTTCTCTATGGTGCTAGAAATCACAAAATGAAGGGAAAAAAAGACATCCCTCTCCCATAGGCCACATCTCCTCCAATCCCCAGTGCAGAATTTTATGTCTTCATCAGACCAGCCCATCAGGGTGCAAGGCTTGCATAGTGGGGCTGCCACACAGCAAGCTGCGATGAGCTTCAGACAGTGAGCGCAAAGGCACACACACACTGCACCGACAACTCTGTGGAGCTAGGATTGCTGTGATTAAGTTCAGAGGGACTACTTGTGGCACATAAAATTAGCCACACTAACTGTCTCTGCTATCAGAGTGAAAGAGTATTATTTTTTTTTTTTTTTTGTGCAAATATACAGTATATAGGAGCAGAGGGCCAAAAGATGGAGATGAAGGTTGCCATTAATAAAACAATAATAAATAAATAAATAAATAAATAAACACAAAATAAATTCTGGGAATGAAAATGTGAAAAATTGAAATTTTAAGCAATTATAAAGGCTTCAAATACCACAACTACTTAAAAACCTAGCCCTGTTTTAATGAAATAAATTATGATATCTGGTCTCTTTCGTTATTTTTTTTTTAAAGTATACGTAAAAAAATGTAATGAATAAATTAATCTCACCTTTCCAATGAAATAATGAAACAGGCTAAGTGACTCTAAAAATGCAAATATTCTACTAGAAAATCAAATTAAATATATTTTTGGGAAGAAGGAGGGAATTAAAAAAAAAATCTTCAAACAAAAGATATTGTTTTAATAATTATTGCAAGAAAATTGTCTAGAAAATAATAGATTTGTTAAAAAAAATCTCCTTTCTAGAAAACAAATTGGTAAAAAGACCCACTCTGACATATCTCTGTGTTTGCTATTATGAACGCCAAGTAAAACTGAGGTTTACTCAAATGAGAGAAAAAGAGTAATACTATTAGGGTGCTTCTGATCTGTGGAAAAAAAAAAAAAAAAAGTAGAAAATTTCTATAAAATTGCTTTGAAATGGCTTTGCTCCAGTCAGTTATCTGATAGCTTGGCTGCTGTTGATACATACCAGGTATGTCCTGCTGATATTTCCTCAGCTTCAAGGACGCATCAGTGTGATGTGGCAACGCGGGGCAGCTGCAGCTGCTGGGCCAGCAGCGAAGCAGTTAACTACGAGAGAGGGGACTGTCTGCAGCAGTGGGAACTGTCAGAAGGTTTGCCCCAGTTTTAGCGAGGGGAGTGGCAAGAAATGGCCCTTGCTTTAGCTCAGCTGGTGGGAAAGATGAGCTTTCTTTATATCAGTAAGTGACTATATTTCAGGGCATCATTCGAAAAACGTCCTGCAATGCTAATGTGCAAATAATTTATAGGTAATAGTTAATACATATAAATCACAGAGAACAGTGACTTAAAGTTGTTTTTGTCTTGCTTATACATGAAATTTCAAACTTCAGAATGTATATACATTTTAAAAATCCTTCAAAATTATGAATTTAAGCCACAGGACCAAACTTTGCTCAGGTCTGTACCAGTGGATCCTGGGAAGCTCCACTGTAGTCAACACCAGAATTTGGTACATCCTACCTCAGGAGCCATTTGGTCTAAATAGATACTGTGAGATTAATCATCATTAACCTTGTAGCTTTGAAATGACAGTTAGGAACATAGAAATTGCAAGTATAGGTACGAAATTGCATGTTCCAGAGTGATACAAAAGACACTTGCAAATGTTTCATTTACAAAAATGTTTTGGATGTCTCTGGCCTAGAAGGCACAGACTCTTTTGGAAGTCAGCAGACCACTTGGGTTGTTCTTGGGCTGCTATTGCTAATTTTTGCAGCACATCCACTTTTCCTGAAATGTTTATTCTGGCTTCCCCTTTTCTGCAAAGGATGGAGGACGTAGAGCTCTTCCCATGCCTGATCTGAAAAATGTTCAAAAGCAAATTGTACTTTAACTGAAGTTTATCTAAAAGATGGTTGAAAGCAGTGGGAACTGTAACTGTCAGGGAACTCAGGCTGACTTCCACTACAGAAATCCCTAGGTCTTTCTGGTTCAATAGTAACTTTTTTTCTATAAAATGAGATTTGTTAATTTTCTCTAAAAGTAATTTCAAAGGACATAAACTGCCATACTTCTTAGAATAAATTTAATAAACAACATTTTGACATCTATGGAAAACATATCACTGACAAAAAAAATCATTTCCATGTAAAAAATAATATTTATACCAAGGTATGAATGGATTGCTTAGACTCTGAGTGAAAACTTAGTGAGACAGAGACTAGGGATGTCTTATAATGATCACTCAAAAATATTTCCACAGCAATCATTTTGTTGCAAACATCTTTTTCAATTTCCTATCTCGAAACGCAAAGTTTACTACTTCATTTACTTCTTACACTTAAAGAATGATTTCAGCTGTTCTAATGATATCATTTAAAGGCCTCAGGAAGATCTTGCTTATCCCCAGTGTTAATATCCTTTACCTACATACGATAAACAGATAGCAGATGTCTGAACACTCCCCAGTTGGATATGCAGACCTAATAGCAGAGTATATACCTTACGTATTTGCATTTGCTTCAAATGTATATATACATAATTGGAAATTGTGGAATAACTCATGGTTTTACCATCAGTTCTACCTCAGAACTGTAAAACTCTGTAAATTTCTGATATAGAAACCCTGTGCTTATTACAGCTAACAGCAAACACATAAAATACGTAAGCATTCCAGAGAATAAGGATCAAATCCAAAATACCTCCCTGTTGGATTTCATCAGTTTTGCAGTTCTAGGTCTCCAGCAGCCCATGCTCATCTGGAGATTATCAGGCCATTCTCCAAACAAAGAAGAGATGGGGACTTGAACATTCTTAAGGCTGGGGTGGACAGTAGTCCAGCTCTTCCTCTCAGCAAGTGCCCTAACCAATCAGCTGCAGCTTACAAAATGTTTTGGGTACATTTTCTGACCTGTCCTTAGGAGAAATTGGTGGTTCTGTTTTCCAGACTTCAGTGGTTGTCAAACAAAGACCTGAAATAAAGGTCCAGAAGCTCAAATACAAGCCACTTCTTGGAAATGCCCATGTATAGTCATGGTATAATCATGAGCTCTTTCCTTGGTGTACATCAGCTAAAGCTCCAGAGGACATTTGTGCTGCTTTAAGGAGTTGCAGGGTCCTGAAAACACACTCATGTAGTCTGCATTTTTTTTTTCCAAAAAGGAAAAAACAATAATGATTTTTGTAATTTCTCTTGACTGGTGACTGATATGTCATCAGGCAATAAAAGTGTTGCTTTAGTATTTTTATGTGGTGAAGTAATCAGTGTAGTACAATGGTACCTCCACAATTCAGATCTCTAGATTCAAGTAGTCGGAGTTTGCAAAGCTTTGGCTGGTCCTGAGTTTCACTTTGGGTTTCAGGTTTTGTCCACTGGCTGATGGAAAGAGGCAAACAAGGGCTTGCATCATTTCCAGTCTCAGCTACTCATGAGTGCAGAGGCTACCTTTGATTCCTGATGTGGGTCTACTGCTGCCATTGTGTATTATACAATAAACTGTTTACATAGCAGCCTTTTGTTACAGGTTTTAAATCTTCTCAGGCTGCCAGTTTGAGGCTGAGTCTGCCAGCTGGCAGACAGAGAGGTGCTTGTGCTCCAACTGTTGGAGGTAATTAACAGCCTGAACTGTCAGAAGGTGACAGCCGGCAGAAAGTTCCTGCCCTGGGGTCACAGCTGGATTCCGGCAACTTGCTCCTTGATTTACCAGTAAAACTAATAACATAAGTAATATTGGTATTAAATTATAAAACAAGGGAGACTGAGCCCAAGTTAGGTTTTCTACCTCCAAATTAACTGGCAAAGAAAATTAGCATTAATATTTTGAAGCAAATAAGCAAGATTAACTCACTTTTTTTGGGGAAAAAATAACGGTCCGCTAAAAATTGGGGAGGGCATAAATATTAGGATGGTTGCAGACCACAATACTGCTGGATTGACATTTTCCTGAAATTGTAGAAAATTAAACTAATATGTAGTATTAGTAATCTGGGCAATGATTATTGGCCACAAACTTTTAATTTAAGTACTATACTCAAAATGTCACATTAGATTTACATTTGCAGCAAATAACTGGCTACGAATGGAAATTTAGAAAATGTTATTTTTGCTGAAATAAATACTTATTTCTTTAAAAATATATTACTAATTTTTCAGATATTGACGCATGTGCTTAACTTCAACTTTAAGTAAGAGCATAAATACAGTGGAGTCAACAAGTCATAAAGTGTTCCTTTTTTTTTTTTTTTTTAACTGGCAGCCAAAATACTAATTCTTGCTTCTTATAGTCTATGGCAGAAAAAAAGGACATCTTTGGATAGTCACATGTTAAGATGTTAAGATGCAAATGATATTAGTATTTGTGTGTGTTTGTCCTTTGAAATCATAGAATCTGATGACAATGACACTGCCAATGTAGTTAATGCTGCTTATGATTAGAGATATTTTTCCCACTTGAGTTTTGTTTCTTAATGTTAAATATATGCTTCTGTAACTTTCTAGTTACTCAGGATGGATAGATGTTTTGCAGTGTGTGTGTCCAAATAATTAATCCTTACTCCATCAGACCCAGCAGAAGCAATTAGAGGGGTTTAAAGTTTTTGGTCTCCATAACTCCTGATATTTTTAAAGTGTCAAATACCACAGGAATATCTCATAGAAATTAAATTTAATAATATGTTTTCTTAAATTTCTTTATTTAATGAGCTCTTAACCAATGTTTCAGAGTTTTCAGTTTAGGGGAACAAAGACAGCTGAGCACAAGAACCCTATGGCCACAATTCATTGCAACATTACAAAACCAAAAGAAAGGTTTTAAAACATGTTATAGAAGTAATTTAAATTAAAAGAAAAAAAAAAGTTTTATAACTGATGTCTTTTTCTGGCAATGATTTTCTTAACAATGTTTATTGGTCAAGAAGCTGTTCTGTTTGTAGAAAACATTTCCTTATGTTTTGACCAGCCTGATATGGTGAAAGAACTTTTCATATCAGTGTGCCTTTTATCTATATGATATCCTACAGCCATCTTCATCTACAATAAGGTGGTGTAAATTGACTTTCAGGAAGCTATAATTATTGATGTTAGCTGAACATTTGGCCAAGATGTTAATTTGGATTGAACTGTCAGTTACGGGAAAATAAAATTCTTTATCTGTATTTTGGCTCTTACAGTGGTTCATACTTTGATCCCAGGAAGGTTTAAGATTTTTTCCTATATGATAACCAGTAAAGGAGCACAGTGATATTTTCCTACACTACCTTCACACACTCATCTGACAACTAAGTTCTAGTTGTGCTGTCCCTTTTTACCCAAACTTTGATGCGTAAATAATGATGAATTAGGCTATTCCCATTTATGAAGTGCTTTGATATGCAAGAAAAGTACTACTAAATTACTCTTAAAAAGTAAAAATGCCTGAAATAATAAGCATTCTGTATAGTAACTCTTATCAGAAATAAGTACACATTTCAGAAGCCACCAGGAATGTTAACAGATAGCACATATTAGAATCCACAAAAGGTTAAAAAAAAAAAAAAAAAAAAAGCTAAACGCTGCTTTAACCTTCGGTTATATGTTTGTGTCTGTTGCCAGTTATGCTCTGGAGTCTTGCCTCCTTCATGATAACAGACAAGATATGATGTCTCCCTCTTTGCTGGTGTAGGTTTCCTTGTGCATACTCAGGTCTTTATCCAGCCTGAAGGCAGGCCACTGTCAGTGTCCACCTCAACACTAGGACTGAGCTGGCTCAAGGTACACATAGAAAACTCCTGAATGTGTGCTGGAGTTTAACCAATTGTATATGCTCCATAGAAAGCTATCAATCCTGAATGCATGAGTTTCCTGAGGAATGCTCTACACTTCTCTTTGTAACTTTCAGAAAGCTGGGGAACAAGTGAGGATTGAGTAAATTACCTTTTTTAAGAAACCACATCTTGGTGTGGATCAGCCCTCAATTCTTAGGGCCGTTGAAAGATCACTCCTGAAAATTTTACTAGCATTTATAACTATGTCATGTTTCAATATAATTTTTTTTAACACCTGATTCCACACCCCTTTAACTTTATGGAAGATTTCTCACAGATAGCAAAAGCAACAAGATCAAACCCTAAGGGAATATTAACCAGACAAAAAAAAAAAAAAATTCTATTTGAATAATGTTAGCTTATAAATAAGTTCTCACCCCATGTATTCATCCATTTCACAAAACTGAGAAAAACTCTTGAGAAACTTTTCTTTCCAAACTTGTAACACAGCCTGTGAAGTACAATTCAATCAAAGAAATAATTATGAGAAAAATGAGAAAAGTGAATGATTTGAAAATTAAAATTAGAAACAAAAAATTACAGTTGAAGTTATACTTAGAAAGTCCAAATTGAATGCAAGTTTCCTTCAGCTACAGAGACACAGATTTCACACTGAGAGTTCAGCCTTCAGTCCACATAGGATTCTTTACAAAGAAATATGGATTAACCCACTAATAGTAATAGAAGCAATGCATACAGTCCAAGAAGCCCTTAAATAGATGTAAAAGAGCAATAAACCCCCAAAGGTGGGACTTTAAACTAAAAACTGCTAAAGAGCTGAAAACAGAAAATATTTAAAGGCTGTTTAAAAAATGACTTCATTAATAAACCAGTAGTACTCTGCATTCAGACTCCCAGTATCTTCCATCTACCCATAGATTACCCTTATTTGTTTCAAAACTTTAATTTCTAAGGTGCACTAGTCAAAATTTTTGTGTGACATACTCCTGGACTGAAATATTCTTCCTTTCATAGTTCCTGAAGATAATGATTTTAACAGTTCATGCTGTTACCAATTAAACATTTATATTCCACCATTATATCTTTCTATAACTTTTTCCTCCATCCTGGTCTACCCTTTGCTAAAGAACTCACATCTACGGACAGCAGATGTTGCATGATATAGATTAAGCTTGCAGAATATTAGCTCTTTGATATTACCTGAATCCTAAATCTACCAATACTGCATGCTGTAGTCATGCTGTAGACTTGACTCCTCTCCAGCACTGCCCTGGGACTAGCACAGTTATCTGCAGAACTTGTCTTCACAAATGAAACTTACCCAGTGGTTCCAGGCAGGTAGATCTCCTAGTAACTACATTTTGAGAAACACAGTGCAGATTTTTGGTCAGGGGATAAGTTTCTGAAAGGGAAAATAGAGAAAGGACATAAGAGGATGTATTCTTATTTTTTACCAAGAGGGAGAAAACAGTTGAGATTGTGAAGGTGCAAAGGAATCGTAGTTTGCAACTTAAGAAAGCAACTCTCATTCAATTTTAATTCTGAGCTTTGACAGTGAAGAAGTATGCCTCAACTGTGATGTTTACAATGATCTGAAAATCGAAAAGTAATTATACTTTCTTATGATAAATATGCAAAAATAACACGACGTAGGAAAAAAAGTCAGAAAGGTGGAGACATTACACAGTCAGTACCAGGCCTATGAAGTGTAAAAATGTAACATAAGAAGTTATTGTGTAAATCTATATTATTAGTAGGAGAAGACTTAAACAATCAGCCTGATAGTCAATAGGGATGAAAAGTAATAGTACTAGATAAAGCCAAGAAGGGTTCAATACTCTTTTGATTCATGCCTCATGAAAAATACTTATCTGAGATCACACAGATTCTGTGATTAGCATTAACGACAGGGTAAAACCTCAACCTGCAATGAGTTATAAAGGACTTCTTGTAGTCTGTGCCTGAATAAAATCCAATGGGTATTTACAGAAGTGGCAAAGTAATCCTAGTATT
This sequence comes from Cygnus olor, assembly GCF_009769625.2. Taxonomy (NCBI): domain Eukaryota; kingdom Metazoa; phylum Chordata; class Aves; order Anseriformes; family Anatidae; genus Cygnus; species Cygnus olor. The sequence goes on from NC_049172.1 coordinate 24,834,165, forward strand.
ATTACAAATTAGAGAATCGGCAGACATCAAGGTTCTGGAGCTCCAAAAAAAAAAAAAAGAGAGATGTGGTGTTTACTCCCAAAAGGAGAAAGGGAGAGTCAGGGAACCACCCTAGAAGGGCTAGCCTGACTTCAGACCACTGAAAAATAAAGACGACATCTATTTTTAAGCACTTAAAAGATTAATCAGTGAAAAGTAATGTCTAAAAATAAGGTACCTAGTACAAAGCAAGCTAATTCCCTTCTGTGACAGGGAACAAGCCTCAGAAATAGAATAGAGAAGGAGTAGATGTGCTGTGTCTTCACTTCATTAAAACATTTAATAGCATTTTGCATATAACCTCACTGGAGAAAGATTTAAAAAATAAATAAATAAATAAAAGGAAATTATCTTTTCTACCCAACACTAGACTGTGGAAGACACTGGAAATCAGTGTAGGGTATCAGCTAGGGTTCTACTGAGATCTGTCTTGAGTCTGATACTATGTAGTCATTTCATTAATGGCCTGGAAGGTACAACAGGCAGTAAGTTTATTAAATTCTTATGTGATATGAAGCTGGGAGGAGTGCAAGCATTTTGGAGGACAGGGTTAGAATTCAAAATAAGCATGACATAATGGGAGAAATAGGCTATAATAAATAGAAAGCAATTCAATCAAGACAAATAAAACATTTAAGCAGGAACAATCCGCTTCACAAATACTGGATGAGAAATGACTTGTTTAGATAGCAATCCTACAGAAATGTATCTGGATGTTATAGTGTATCACAGGAGTCAAAACTATCTTAACATTTCAATAAAGCAAATATCTTAATGGGAAGTAGAACCATAAGAGTTGTTTGTAAAGCACCCAGCTTTGCAATTGCCCTCTCAAGATTGATCAAAGCTCATCATCCAGAAAATGATCAGCAGTTAATGAAATGCACATTTCAAGGAACAGATATACTGGATTGTTTTAGAAGAAAAAAAAAAGAAAGGAGACATAACATAGAGATGTAAAATGTCACTGCAAAGATGATATTAAATTACTTTCCATGCCTACAAATAGGAAGGAAAATAAGTAATAAGGTTAATTTGCAGTAAGGGTATTTACCTTGGAATTTTATTCCTATTATCCCTCTGTAAGGGTAGATTACATAAGCAGGTTGTGGGATCTCCATTTCTGGAGTTTTAAAAGACTAGTCTAGGCCAACTTCTGCCAGGAATGTTTTAGTTACAGTTTATTTTTAGAAATAGTTTGGAGACCAGACTATATGACCTCTGAGGGTCTCTTCTAGCTTCACTTTTTATGAAAATGTGGCTGTAACCTGAAGGGTTGAATACACATAGTAAGTACATTTCTTCTGAAACGCACAATTTGCTGTATGGATTTTGAATTAAAACAAGCAGTCATGCAAATTCCTACTGGAATTGAAAGAACTGTGTAAGAGTAAATTATGTACAGTCCTGGATTAGTAAAAAGGATTGCTCATCCAGAGACCTTGAACTCTGTACAGTGTGAAAATGGCAGCTAGAACAAATTCATAAGGCCAAGTTGTAAACCCACCGCAGCCAGGAGCAAAACTCTCATTGATTTCAGAGGGACTAATACTTGGCTAGTCTCTTTTTAAGATCTGGCATGAAATAATACAAAATATGCCACATGCCCATCATTATTAAACTGATATAAGCAAATTTAAGCATTTCACATTAATATCTTCTTGTCAGATTGTCATTTGATGGAATTCAGTATGACCAGTTTGACAAAGCAAAATGCTACTAGCTAAGTAAATCTATCTGCAGGAAATATTTATGAAGAACTCTGAAATCTGAATTCCCTATCGCCTCTATCTCTTTACAAAATTGTATAAATGAGGAAATAGCACCAAAGACCTATTAGTAATAGTTATTTCCTAATTGCAGTGGGAAGCATCCTGCATGTTTAAATAAATATTGTTAACTCTGACCTCTTGGTTTGCCAGGACTGATAAGGCAATTGTTTGACCTATATGAAGCACATACAGTATGCATGGACTGAAAGCAGCAGGAAAACAGGAAACAATAAATCAGAAATTAGAGCACTGATTGTTGTAGCTAATTACATCAGACTTCTGCTTAATTTCTCACTCTGTCATTCTAACCTGATTTTCTTTCCAACAGACTTTGCAAATTGCTGGTGTCACGTACATACAGCAAATAATAATCTTTAGTTACTATGATTGACAAATGAATGAGAAAGAGAACATAGTTTATTATGGAAGAATGAACTGTGACACACACCAGATACCTGCTCAGATGCTTTTTTAATTCACTTACCTAGATATGCTGCATGATACATTTTGCCAGGACCACAGGTTTTGGCATCACAACGGCTTAATTGAATTTGTGGCATGGTTTGATAATGCTGGACAAAGAAGAAAAAATGAGTCCATAAAATGAGAAAAATGGCACAGATTGATTTCCAGAGCAAGAGAGATATAGTGGTAACTAGAAAATTTAAATCAATTCTGAAAATAATATGCTTAGAATTAGGCAGATTAATCAGCATGTTGTTTAATCTTGACGTTATTGTCCTCATACTGCACATCAGATTAACTTGGTGTCCTTATTATTCTCTCTTTTTGCATTACTCCACTTCCAAACTATACTATCTTTCTTAGTCATGTTTCATCGCTGCCATCAGCATCCTCAGCTGGCATAAATTAGCACCGCTTCATTGATGTCAGTGGAGATGTATTATATACCATAGCTGGGAATGTTTGGTAGAACATAATTATTTTCTGAGTGTCTAAATTCTGCTTCCCAGTTTGATTATTTGGACCTTCTGATCCAAGTAAAATTCATTAGCACTGTTGTTAATACAGTGTCTTTCTGTATGATGTATGTTTTTCTTTATACCAGAAGGCTGCTTACATCGTTTTGAGAGGTCAGACCACACTAATGTATGACACTTATGTGTAGTAGATGATGCAGAGAGATGCAGTTGTCACTTTCCTTGATGTCTTTTAGAATCCCATCAGCACTAAGTCAAGGCTAGAAGAGCCAACCAAACTCAGAGGGGCAACATTAGAAAAGCTAGTATTATATCATCATTGCCTTTAACAGACTGTGCCTTGTGTATTATGTATTCTGAAACTGCCCATATAATTAAGCAAAGCAACATGGAAAAAAAAGTAAAAATAAATAAATAAATAAATAAAGGAACTCCAGTCTAATATAATGTTTTGTTCATGTGGTACAACCATACATCATATCCCTCCAATCTTACTTTGAATATTACAAATTATATCCTCCACAACTGTTGTCAAGTCTCCTTAATCTTTTTTCTTTTCTTTTTGTTTGTTTGTTACAGGTAACTTTGTAGGGGCCAGCACCTAGAAATTGTCCTACAGTCCACCTAGAAATTATCCTACAGTCCAGCTTGCTGAGGTTTTTAGCAATGCATTTCCAGAGGTCTTCCATTCTCCCCCTGAAGGGCCACAACATCACCTCAACTGACTGCCATTGTGAAAGGAATTCATATTGGTCTGCAGTGCTCGTCAGGGTGTAGGACTCTGAGATCTCTTTTCTTCCCTTTATGAGAATCATATAAATCTCCTTTCTCCAGAATTTCCTATACTGCAGCAATGGTGGCAGGGTCTGTCCTGTAGTGCTGCCTTTAGAAATCAATTTCTGTGCAATTATGCATTAATTATTATGTACCAAGTTATGCATATTCTATATGCAATTACAGGTGTAAATATACAAGTTGCTTTTTGAGTCATATTAAATTATAATAATTTACAATACTCCAATCTTTATTCTTTCGCAATATAACACATTTGTTTAGACTTTTTCTGCCTACCTTCTAATGTAATCAACAGTTTGTTTGAATTGTTTTGTTGAAACTGCTTCATTTTCACTGTCCCTCTGCCTCATTTCTAGTTTTTTTGTATTGATAGGCTGCTGGTTATCTTACTAAAAACTGGAAATCAAAATCAAACGTTTTGTAAGATATACTGACAGAGAATATGTATGAAAATATAAGATAAAGTATACTATTTAATAGGCTTAAACATTATTGGCAAGACTTTTGCGTTACATGTAATGATAAGGCAACAGTCTAGTTGCTGTAGGAAGACCTTTGCCTTATCACTACAGATAAAGAAGCAGTACTGCCCCACAGCAAAGATTGCTGTGGTCCGAGACATGCCATGTTAAGGCTGTTTATATTTCTGGGGAAGCTAGCTGAGAACACTGAGGGACCCAGTAGTCTTTCAACAATGTAAGCATCAAGTCAGGGTGCTGATCTAGCTAGAAGTCCAATAACCTTTGGAGATGCTAACACTGGAGAAGCAGCCCTGTAAAAATTCCAGTTACATTCTGATTTCCCTCATGTTATCTCTAGGAATTCCTAGACTTGTTTTGGAGGCAGCCAGTTCATCCATCTCCATATAGAAGACAAGCATAGTCTTGTTTGTGGCATTGTTATCAAAGAGTAATGCAAGGATAAAACAAACAAACAAACAAACCCTAATCCAAAGTATTTTAACTACAGCATTAGAGCTAGGAAATGCATTGATTCTCTCTTTATATGCATAGCAGCTAATGGGACTATTGATGTATTTGGAATGTATTCTTAAAACTACTTGATACAGCCAAGCTTTTATTTTGAAAATGGGTGGGTCTGTGATACCTCTCTTTCTTTTCTGCTGTTTCCTAGTTGAAGAAGTGTAAGTACAGCACAATGCTGTTCAATATTTTAAAAACAAAGGAAGATATACAGTGACCAAACGTTGAGAAAATAAAGAGCCTTCTGATAGTGAATTGTCTTTGCATAGAATAATCTGAGAGAAACATAATATAGGGAAAAAGCTTTTAAACTAACTATACAGACATATCACACATATATTATTATCTTTCCCTAGAATAAAATTATTCTGCAGGTTACAGCAGGGATCCACTTTCTTTTTTTCCTCAGAGAGGACTCCATAAAAATAGTTTCATTATGAAAACTGATTTAGTGGCTTCTGAGTCACCTTTTGATACTCAAAAATGAATAAAAACTGAGGAATTCATGCTCCTGTTGTATATTTTCTGACTGCTGAATGGTAACTCCCGCCTGTTTATCTACTAATATATATTTTGACTTTTAATATTAGCACACAAAAATATGAAACCCGCCCCTCTGCATCAGACTCTGTACAGAAGTCCTATATTAGACCACCCCTTCACAGGTAAGAAAAGCCATTAAACCCTGTGAATTTTCACAGTGGATAAGCCTAGATTAATTTGACACAGGTGTTTGTATAATACTGTGCATGCGAACATTCACAGTGTCCTCTAGCTGTTTCTTCTGTGGTGGTCTAGTCTTAATACTCTCTGGACTCTAATCTAAAACATGTAAGAGTACCAGCTGGTGCAGGACTTTGTAGACAGCTTTTGTTATGCTGTTTGTGTCACTTTGATGTATCCTTTTGCTTTGCATATGAATATGTGTAGAGGTAGGAAGAAAACATGAAGAGCCATGTGCTGTAATTAAGTTACAAACTATTCTCTTCAATTTTATAAAAACAAGTCCTTGATTTTCTACTACATGAGCAAAAGAAAGTGTCATTATGAAAAGCAAAACAATCTAGACGCAAATTTGCCCTCACATGCGCCTATGAAAACCCTGCTAAAGTCAGTCAGGCCGAACAGATATAAGAGAGACCAGAATCTGTTCTCTCTGTCTTTTTGTTTGTTTGTGTGTGTGTATGTGCTGTACTTTTAGGTTGGTTTATACCTTATTTTAAAGACAAACAAGGAGATGAGCATCAACACCTAAATAATTAAGTGTTAAAGTGGTGTGCATATATATTAGAAACCTAAGTTATCACAGCAAGAGCCGCTCACAATTTTATGAAAATACTCCATTATTTCAGCATCTTTTACTTGATTAAAATACTGAGAAGCACAAAACTTGTAGCTAATGAGTCAAAATGTGAATTTCTCCACATACCTCAAACCTATGTGCCTGAAGAACATAAACTGTCTCAGAAAAATCATGGCTAAAATACAAGGTATGAGTAGGAGCTCTCATACGCCTAGTCCATTGGAGACACAATAATATATTGGCAAGATCAAGAGACACAACATTGTGGGTAGCAAAATTTTTCAGAAGGGCAAGATGAATCTTCAAGGTCTGATTATCCTCTCACTGCACTACAGATTGGCAGTTAATAGAATTAGGTTGGCTTTAAACTTGTGTAACTGAATTGAGCCCTGTATAATCGGAAAGTTGCCATATCACAGACCAATTTTGTTCGTACCAATAATCCAGTGAAAATCCAGGGATACATCTGGAAAATCACTTTGTAAGTGGGATGAGAATCAGGCCGTGTCTGAAAATTGTAATTAGACATAAACTGAAGCAAGAAAAAAAATACTTTGAAATGTCTAAAGCTGAGCTTAGCACATTAGATGTGCATCTAAAAGACTGCTTATATCCATTGACAAAGTAATGCAGAAAACTGTAGTCGTACTTGTCTTAGGATTGTTTGTGAAGGTATAATACATACCAAAAATATGCACTTTTTGAGCTAAGCTTAACACCATACCAATACAAATATAAATACTACAGATCAGAATAATTCAAGACCATGAACAGAACTATATCTGTTATCACAAACTCAGGCTGGGAGACTTTCAGAATGGTAAAACTTACCACTAATTTTAAACACAAAGCTAGTAATCAAGCAGTGGGTAACATTTCACTTACACCTATTGATGGTGAAAGCTGCACTTGATTCTAGTCTATTACATATTTCTTTATTCATCAAATCAAATGTATAAAGCTATCTACAGGCAGTGGAAATAACAAGACAGTCCAAACGGATTTAAGTTACTTCATTACTTTACTAGTTCTATCTGTAAGTAGTTTGGAGATGGTCATTTTTCCAGACCACATTGTACTAGTAAATTAATGAACGTATTTACATATTCCAGAGTTTCTTTTAACTCTACTTACAGTGAAGGAAAAGGCAGTCTTTTCTACCTGGTCTTAAATGCTAGTTCCTGGAAAGATTTGTATTCCAAATTTATACCATCCCTTAAGTGAGATGCCTCATCCTGTCTTTAAGATAAGATTCCAGGCATTGCTCAGATACTTGGGTATAATTTATTGTAGCCACACAAAAGTCAGATCTAAATCCTTTTGGACCATGATGCCACAAACCAGCAGTTCAAAGTTCAAAGAGGGAGACCGACACATGCAATTAAGTTATCACTGTTGGGATAACTGTAACCCTTGCTGTGCTTTTAAAGCTTCTGGGATCCTGAAGATTGTGAAATGTTAAAAAAAAAAAAAAAAAAAAGCTTTCTCCTCAACACTACCTATATTTTCATTGCGTAAATCACAGCAGTTGAAGTAAAATACACTCAGTGAATGATTTCCTGCCACTAAGGAAAAAAAATCCAAAATCTTGTTTCCTGATGACTACAAACTTCTCTTGACAAACCTCCAGTGCCAAATGTGGTTTCCATTTACTGTTTTGGGATTTATTTGTCTATGCCAAAGTTCAGGTGTGCCAGCTCTTTGTAATAAGCCATTTGGATGAAAGCTTGGCTAGCTCAAAGGATTCTGATGTATTTTATTGCTGCCTTTTAAGATTATTGTTCAGAAATACCAACTCTAATTTTGAAATCAATTAGCCATGCAGTCTGATGAGGTGTTGGCCCAGCTCAGGTTCACACCCGCTGTCCACAGATTATTGTTAAGTTGAGTCAGGTCCTTAGTGCTGCTCTGCATTGCAGGCATCTGGTGTACACATGTTTGATGTCCTCACAAAATGACGCTGATGGCTTAAATGGCAAAGCTCTAATGAAGAAAGCCTAGCAAGTTTGCTGCTGTTTGCCAGCAAAACATGACTTTTACAGAGCTGTGTAAAAGTCCTTTTCCCCCTTGGTTAACTCTTCCTTGTCAAGAGAATATAAATCTTTCCCTGAGAGTGGAGATTCAGCAAAGATGATGAGAACAGGACCTGAGGTTCCACTAACAGCACGGAAAGCAAAAGCCTGTTTGCACTCCTTCACCTCTCCGGCACCTGCATGGTGTGTACAGTCCCATGCTTAAAAGTGCTGCTTCCAAGGGAAGGGCATCTGTTTACACCAGCCAATGAGCTCCCTGCAGGGTGAGGATGCAATCCCTTCAGCCGTGCAATGCTGCTGGCAGCAGAGCCAAACTCCTCTGGGGAGAAGGAAGTTACTGAAACTATCCAAAATGGTTTGCATAGGTTTTACCACAACAAAATGTCTCATGTTGAGCCAAAAAATGAATGAATATATAAGGTCATTTTCCATTACTTCTTTACAGGTTAGGAAGTTTTTATGCAGGTCTTCCAGTTTTGTGCATGAAATATAAGGATACAACCTGAGACATAAATAAAGACAATAATCAGACAAATAAATAAATAAATAAGAAACCACATTTGACAGCATCCTTTAAAGTGTACAAGAGAATTAAATATTTACTCCCTTAGATTAAGGCTCCTCTGAAAAATAATTCTTCCTTCTTTTAATCAAAAAATATTCCATTAAATTCATTGGGATGAGCAATTGAATATCAGCAATATCACAGGAAGAGTAATAGCAGGGATGTGTGACGAGTTATTTGTATCTATTATCATGCTAGTCTATCTCAAATGATAGATGTTAAACTACCAGTCTAATCATCTCAAAAGAATTTACTAGTATTGCATTGTGGCTTCAGAGTTGGAACCATTTATCAAACTCAGCCTTCCATTCAACCCATCTGCAACATTTTGGAGAATGTTAAGCACATGCAACCTGAATTTGATCCAGATTCCTTTTTTTCAAAGCCAAAACTCTTTTGGTTTTGCTTACATTAACTATCATGGTCATGTGGGCATTTAGCACCATTGTCTTCTATGCTAAATAGAAGAAAAGAGGTAAATAAAATTAAGTAGTCTGATGCAAAACAATTTGTTATTAAACTGTTGTTTTTATTTGGTTGAGGTGATGAACACAGATGTTCATATAACAAAAAGTATTTGAGGTTTCTGCCTCACTGGTATTGTGACCTGGAGGTCCAGAATAAATTCCGCCTTTACATTAGAAATCAGGATCAAAATTACAGAGAGTGTAATTAGCTCTTCCTTTTTTTTTTTTTTTCCCTTTAGACATACCACCAGCCTCATGTAGTTTTGTACTGATATAGCTTGTATTTAAAATCAAGCCTGAACAATAGCAATTTATAGTTCCTAAAAACATTTTCAATATTCTCACAAACAGTAGTTTAATATAGTGATCTATTGTAATTGTATAGATAACACACACCCAGCATGGAATGAAATACTATGTGAGGCTATATAGTTTTACATCCATTCTCTCATATGAATGTATGAAATATTATGCTGATGGCTTCAGGTTATACAGTGGGAAATAATTAAGCAGTATATTATATGTGTTTCTTTCACCTTCTTGTTTTTAATCTGGCAGGATACTCCTTCATTCTTGTAAAAAAAACGAGAACATGTGTTCAAGCAAAAGTTTTAGAGTTTGAAGAGAGTAAGACTAATCATCTGATTCAGTTTTGCCTTTTAACAGTCATGCCAAAGGAAGAATTACTGTCTGTAGACACAGACATCAATATCCAACATAAAAATATTAGGGTCCTTCCTTCTGCTCTATCCTCCTAAAAAGTTTGCTAAACAGTGTGTATGCAAGGGTGAAGAAATAGGGAAAAGGAAGGAAGCCCCAGCAGAGTAAGAGGAAGACCTCCACTAGAGGACACTTTAGGGGGACAGGGTAACAGTCACTCATAACTGATGGGAATTTCCTGAGAATTAAACCTGTTAAGAGCATGACTCTGACAGTATAACAGCCATTCTGAGTCAATCCAAAGGTCTGCACAGCCCAGGATGCCACTGCCAACAGTGGTCACTAGCAGACACACAAGGATATATAAAAAAAAAAAAATCAAAGAATCTGATATGATTTCTCAACTATTAGCAATCACTGAACAATTTTGTACATGTAGGCTACTGGTGTTAAAAGACACTGACAGATCTATCCTTCAACAATTGGCTTACTACTGTTTGAATATAAATACACTTGTATTTTTCCTTCCAAAACATCTTATGGCTAATAACCCCATACCGTAGCACTCTGTGGCCACCATTTACTTACGTGTTGAGAGTAAAAAATGCCTTATGTTATCATTATTTTCATGGTCTGAGTTCTTGTGTGAAGAAATAGTAAATAATTTATATATTCACCTTTTGCACATACTTCTTGATTTTGTAATCCCTCCTCTATAGAGACCTTCAGTTGTTTCTTTTCAAAGCTGAAGAATCTGACTCCTTTTAGTCGCTATTCATACAGTAGCTATTTCATAATTTTAATCATCCCTTATCAGTCTTTTTCTTGTTCTGTTGTATAATTGTAACAATGGGATGAACAGACTCTGTACACCACTTTCCATTTTTAGCATGGATCTTAACATTCTGGAAAGCAGAGCCTTTGGATCAAAAGTTTGGGAAAGCTTTCCTCCAGACCAGTCAAATCTGGCATCACTCTATACACTGTAAACAAATAGCCTTTCTTTAGCATCCTGTAAGGTTGCTATAGTTATAATATATTAGGGAAGTTATTATCTAAAGTCCCATAAAATTGTAGCTGACTGAAGGGGAAAATTAAGTTTTGCCAAAATCCCATTTCTTTTAAATGATTAATAAATTTCATTTTAGTTGGGGCCAAAAAGAACGGTGTGCAAATGTAAGTAGTTTGGCTCCTCCTCTATCAACACTGGAAGAGTTTAGTCAGTTTTCCCAGTTCTTATTAGGCCTATCAAATACTGGCCTTTTTAATTCAGTTTATTAAGAGGCTTTAATATTTTATTGGGTTTATATCCTATTCAATAATGTTTAGCTTGTTTATCTTTCACTTAAATCCAGTTACTTTTCTGTTAGTCAGGAATGAGGTTCAGATGATATGTAACACCAACAATAACTGGCAGACATACTGATTGTCTTATGATAATATTAATGCTAGTAGTGCAGGCCAAATTGCTATGGTCAAAGCTGTCTGACACAGCAGATTTTATCCAGTTACATATGGCTTGAGGGTAAACTTTGGTAAAATTACAGAAAACACATTATGATATTTCCTTAAAGTCATATTTATACAATTTGACAGCTGAAAACCATACTTGGTCTCCAACACATACCAGGGAGATCACCAGCTGAATACTTCTGTCATGAGTTATTGTTTGGCTCATTAGTATTTGAAGCCTGGACTCCGTGAGCTTTAAAATATATAATGCACTGTACATATACTTGTGCATAAAAATTTCAAGGTAAGTATTTCAGAGTATCTCAGTGGGAAAAACTGAAATTCTTGTTATAGGAAAATTTCTTTTGTTTAATGAAAACATTTCTTTACAGTGAGTGGCTAAGTTAAGTGGCTTCAAATTTCACGGCAGAATTGGTTTCATCATTAGGAAAGACAAATTCTTGCCTATTAGCTGTTATTTGAATTGAGATAAATTGGAAAGATGGAAGCTAATCTTTCAAAAATTTCATCCCATGTGAAGTACTAAATCCAGTTTCTGGATTACTCACAAGTTAAGCATAAGAAAGCAAAAAAGGAGACTAAAATTACTTTTTTGCCAGACTCTTGTTGACTGCCAGTCTGTGAAATGGAGTCCGATATTTGGGCCAGATCCCAGAGTAACCCTACTCTTGGCCATGTAAATCTTGTCATGTTGTGTGTGGGCTTTGTTTTTTTCTTCAGTTTCCCTAAGAATTCTACTTGAACATACTGTTGATTTCCTAATACCTGTCTGGCTTTTTTTGTCTACATACTTATTCATTCCGTACTTTAACTGGAAATATCTCAGACACTATGTAGCCAGTTCTGATTTCTCAGCTAGCCTTATGTCACTTTCTAATCAAATATGTTTTTCATAAGAAACATGACATCTTCAATCAGAATATTATTTTATTGATTTTATGTTATTTTATTGTTTTTTAAAAAGCTGAATGAACTGAACAGCACTAATGCCATCAGTAAGTATTATGAAGTCTTTCTGAAATGTTCTTCTTACTGTATTTCATAATGGCCATTACTATTGATGTTACTGTGCTCCTACCTGATAATACAGTAAACAAATTAATCTGTAAACCATTACTTAATTCTTGGATTTTAGAACTGTCTTGCAAATAACTAATAGGGCTTTACCAAAACTCTACCTAACTTCTGTTAGTTTGTGCAGCTCCTCAAGACTTGTGTGGCCTGTGAAAGTGAGGCAGGTTATTTACAGCTGAGCAGAATAAGATAAATACCAGGCAGTAAGCATTACAAGGAGAAAAGCGTGTGAAAAATTAAAATGAGAATTTATTTACAACACACCCTATATAAGCTTGACCTTGTTCACATTGTAACCATTTCCAACCCCCCAAAGACATCAACCTATACAAAGCTGAGCCTCATAAAAACAGAAAATGTGAAGGTTATGTGGCAATACACTGACAAGTTTTAATATCACCTCTTTCATAGCAAATGGCCAACATAGGTGCAGAACTCCCTACTACTGGTGTGTGCTTACAAAAATGAGAGAAAAAAAGGCAAAGCTCTACAGGTATAGAACATAGGTCACGACACACACATTGAAAAGTCATGACCTTCGATATTAAGTCAACAATTCTGTCCTTAACTCTCTGTACATAAAGAACAATGGCAGATACAGTTAGGAACACTGTGGCACCATAAATTGAGAAGCTAGTGCATTTTGTTGCTTTGCCCCAACCTTAATGTTACGCAAATGCTGTTTTGTTGTGCCTTTAACACAGTAAAGGACTAATTCCTAAGAAATCAAAGATATAAGTCATGTAAATGAAAACTTGTAAATTATGTCAGTAATCCATAACTCATACAACTGATTTGGAAACCAGAGCCTTTATGGTTCAGAAAGAAGTAATTGCTTTATTAACTCCCATTTATCAGTATAAAATTGGCTAATTTAACTGACTGACTGATTTATATATTGATACTTTAAATTTAGCTCAACATCCTAATTTAATAAGGGGATCACATATGGATGTTTAAAAATATATTACTTTCTAGTTGGTTGATACTCTAAGCATGCCCTTATTAAGACAGATTATCTCCTTTCCCTTGTTCTTTTAAGAGAAGGACAAAACAAATTATATATCTCATTCATTCTATCTGACAGAAAGGCCATGTTTCCATATAACCCCCTCTCTAGTAATATATTGAATACATGGCTGACCACATCATTCATTCTCGTTTTAACATCCATGATGTCATAATCTTTTGCAGCAGTAAGGGTGTATTCTGGCCTGCAGTCTTTGGGAAATCACCACAGGGGGTCAGACTACTGAAGCATAGTCAAGCAATAAATCTATCAGGTATGCTTGAAACAAACGTTTGAAAGAAAATATATATATATGGATGGATTTATACACCTCCTACTCTATTTTCCCATTAGTGAGGTCTTGTTTATTTCTACCTGATCCTAACTTATGTGTTAAGAACAGGAAATTTTCAGTAACTTCCTTTAAACTGTAAAACTGGGGGTAGGTTGAGGAAATGTTTCTCTAATTAAAAATTATTGATATTACCAACCATGACAATATGCTCCTCAAAGGAAAGAAACAGGTTAGGATCCTAATGAGCACTATTTTATTATTTTATTTTATTTTATTTTATTTTATTTTATTTTATTTTTATTTTATTTTATTATTTTATTTTATTTATTTTATTCATTTCATTTCATTTCATTTCATTTCGTTTCATTATATTATTTTATTTTTTGGATATTAGTATTAAGCCACTGAGAGTTTTAACAATCAGAATTTATAACCTATGTAAGCAAGATTATAGCCAGTATATGATGTAGGAACATGAATGTATAATGCATACTCTAAAGGTTAAAGTGTGGTCATTCCGTTTCTTTTTCTTTCAGAATTAACACTTCTGTGAAGTGTGGCATTATTAAGATGTGATCGTGTGAGGAGTAAGACAGAAAGCTCTGTGCCAGATTAGGTTCAGTGCATTTCTTCAGATTTTTATCCAGAGCAATTAAGAGAATTACCCAGCCAAGTGCAAATTTCACTATTAATTCCAAGGCTGAAGTATAAAGTAATATGTAGGATTTTGACCACAGAATCAGTCAAACTCCAAAGAATAACAAGAGAGGCCTATTATCAGGTAACAATTTGTGTTAAACTGTGGCTGAAAATATCCCATCTATATTTCATATTATCATCCAACAGGCAATTTTTTTCTAGAACACCTCTTAAAACTGGTGGTTAGGAAATCAAAACCTTTTTTTCAGCTATTCATTCTAGTGATTTAAGCTCAAGATGCTTCCTGACTCCAAATCTTAATAGCAGATGATTAGAGCAATGGGGAAATTCATTTTCTAAAGCCAAGCCAAGTTCTAAAAGAAATCTTTCAATTGATTTTGGAGCCTAAATTTTTTAATGTAAGCCAGAATGCGTGTTTTTGGTGCTTAGAAATTATCAAAGTGCTGTTTTGCAACACAGAAAACCTACCCCAATACTGACACATCACAGAACTTTCTCAGGGGTGATCCCAGTTTCATGTGTCTAGGCTTAATGGGCTTTACCTCTGCTGAAGCTGGAGTTAGCCAGGAAAGCTATGTACAAGAATTAAGCTTACAGTCTTTGTCATTTCATGACTATAGAGTCATCTGATCAGGGTGTGGGAAAAGAAAGCACAGCTTAGAATACTAAAAGTAAAACTCAGTCCCCTGGGTTTAAAATCCATGTGCACTCCATGGTACTCTAGTCTTTGCATCCCCATAACAATAAAATCATATAATGTGGCTGAATTCATTATTTATTATATTACCTACTCTTCCTCATTCATCCTTTCTATTTTATACAGAATTTATTCTTCTCAGCCATATGGTACACACACATTTCCCTTAACATATGCTGCACATCCTTGTTTGGTGAATGTGAAAAATAAATGTCTGATTAGAACCAGAAAGCCACTAATGAAACAAAGTGGTCATTATTCCTTATAAAATAATCTCTGAAATGGATTTCCTAATATTCTTCTCAAGGGGTATTTCCTCAGTAACAATAGGCTGATTGCTGAGATGGATGGGTAATTAAGATGAAAGATGTTCAAAAGGCTTAATGGTCTAGAAAGATGCTGAAGTTTGGACTTTTGTTCTGAAGACAGCACAAAACGCTTCAAGAGAAGTCTGTAGTTTACCAGAAATCCCTTTTCTTTCTCTTCCTTACAACTTCTGTTGTCTTCATACGTAAATTTACAGTGAAAGTAGAGAGCAGTTCAACCAGAGGTAAATTTGCAATAACAATACTGATTTCAGATGGTACGGAAGGCTTGCAAGAAAAATAATACTGTTCTGTCTGATCACATCTCATCAGCAAATGTCTCACTGAAATTCAAGTGTTCTGCAATTCAAAGCTGGCTCTGCAGTCTCACAGCATGATTGCACTCACGGTGCAATGGAGTCATCTTGTATTTATCAGGAGTGAACTACTGCCAGCAGCTGAAAGGTTTGTGGTTTTAAAGAGCATACTTCAATGTTGCCCATCATGTATTCACTCTCCAGAGTGGTGCACATTTTCCTCCCATCCCTAGAAAAACTGTTTCAGGTCAAATCAAAAGAGTTTGTGTCAAAGCTGATTACTTGTATTGTAATTTACAGTATGTTATAAAATTTTATGACAAAATATTTTGACATAAAACCAACAAAATATTGTGATCAAGTTGAAATGGAGACTATCAAATTTTGTTTTTATTTAAGGATATTTTGTCAGAAACAACACATTTTCCCAGATGAAAAAAAAAATCACTGTAGTGTTTTTGTTTTTTGTTTGTTTGTTTTGTTTTGTTTTGTTTTTAAGAATACAATCAACTCCATTAGCAATAACACACTGACAAATTATGATTTTTCAGGCTACTATTGTTTTAAAGCACAGTTTGTTCTCTATTTCTCTTCAAAAATAAGTCCAGAAATTTACTTGACCCATGAAGATTTTCCAGTTTTAATAAGTCATTCTGTTTAATCAACAAGACACAGTGTTCCTACAGTTAGCAAACCTGCTGGGGAACTTCAGAATGTTTTTGACTATATTGGCTCAATAGGATTTTCATTTTGCTGTAGCTTTGTAAAACTTGAGAACAACCTTTTTAAAACAAATAGTAGCCATTGACCCAATGCAAACATTGTTACGTATGTCAAAATATAGGCAGTTAGTTTCACTTGCTTTACCATATACCTAGATCTATTTTAAATGGTGAGACATCTTCTCCCAGATCCATAATAGAGGAAATCTTTGGGGGGGGGGGGTGGAATCTCAGACAACACATCTGTATGTTAAAGTTTTGAAAGTTTTGTTCAATGGATGCCGTTTCAGAGAGTAGTGCACACTTCTGAAAGTGTGAAACAGCCACTTTTGTGAAGTCTTCATGATCCCACATGCTTCTACATGCAAATTATATCCTACACCTTCAAGTGTGCCTGCTTTAATTTGCAGTGCAGAAGCAGGACCAAAGCTTCTCTTTTTGTCCACATCCTGATATTTAGTCCACTGAAAATAAACAAAGATGTCATCGGCTTCAGTGAGCTTTGCACAGATCTTCAAAGGCATTTTAAAACATAGTAATACTGTATATACCAATTGACTTACTGATTTAAAAAATGTACCTACTCTAAAGATAAATTCACTAGGTGTCTGCTTTAGGATTTAGAATAGATGAATTCAAGGCACCGCTTTATAAGAGACTTTCTATATGGTCTTATACCAATCCGTCCTTCTGTGCTTTTGCTTTTCTGTAGGAAAAAAAAAAATTAAATCCATATTTATAAAATGAAATAGATGAATATATATAATTAATGGCATGCTCTGATTCTGTGGTATAAGAAGTATTTAGACAGGGAGGGATGTAAACATAGGCAAATAAGACCTCTACCTACATCAGCCAACAGCTTCTGATACTGAAACAATCACAGTCCCACAGCTTGAGTTGCTGATGCCAAAGCTCTGGGAGTTTTGTCTGGTTCTGGTTGTGGGAACCCAGAAAAAACTGTGGAGAGGAAGGACCTTCCAATCTCTTTAGAAGTAGCAAGCCTGGTACCAGCTTTAAGTCCCAACAACATACTTTACCCTCCCCTGCACGTTTTCTAAGCTAAGAGTGGCAAGACCCACAACATCTCCCTCCTTTGTACAGCAAGATCAGTTTTTCCTACTTTGCTGAGGAAGCCTTGAGAGATTTCTGGAATAATGCATAATATTCAGAAAATAACTTCTGAAATAATTCTCTTGTGCATGTCAACCCTTGTTGAAGAGAGTTGCCTAACCCTTGAAAAGAATTATAAAAATTAAATTCAAATAAAATGTAAAATTCAGTGGCACTTATCTTGATATCAGACACACAACAGTGATGACATTTTTACTAAACTATTGGGATCTTTCTACTAACGACTCTTTAAACATCAAGACAAATCACAAATGTGGAATAGCACAAATATATAGGTCTTAATTACATAAATGAGAACAATACAATTCTAGTTTTACAGAGATGATTGTTCCTACTTGTAACAACTTTGTTATTTGTGCTTCATGTTAGGCATGTGTTTTAGTATCGTGCTGAAACAGGGGCAAAGGAGGATTCAGTAAAAACATTTAGCAAATACTGTCTGGGGTCCATACCTGCAAATAGACTTCGTGGTGACACATTTCTCATAACAATGAAATACAGAAACAGTTTTAGAAGCAGGGACAAGATGTCAGGTCTCCAACCCCAAATTGGAGTACTCCAAATGATCACTTCCTGGTCTCGGTCTTGATCATTCACTGCTGGTCTGGAAAGAGTGTGTTGTTGCATTTCCTTCACTGGGACAGGTCCTCTTCTGGGGGTAGTAGGCTGAAAGTTCCACAAGCTGAAGGAGAAATTAAACCTAGAAAAAAACCCTAACTATGAGGCAATACTAAAAATATGCACCACCATCACCACCATATATGCCAGCACAATATTTTCCTCTGAAAATAATGACCATGGCTGAATGCAGTGCAACTGGTGTAACTTAAACTCATTCTGAAGGTGCCTACTGCATCAGGCTCTCCAGAGAATTCAGAGATAGGAACATTTTGTCTGTGGCTCCTAAATAGTCACAGGCATGAAATCAATGACAAATTACTTGCTTCAGACAAGAGGCTCAACTCTGTGAATGCTAACAAGCACAAGATTATGCACCCAAGTAGCATAACTTCAGAAAACCTCAGAGTTCCTAAGCTCCCCTTTTGTAGGAGATTCTTAAAATTTTGTTTGTATCTAATGTTTAGTTTTTCTCCTGAATAGTCAGATTTGAGTTGTTCATTAACTTGTTTTTTATCCCGGCCGCGTTGTATATCGGTAGTTCAAACATTCTCTCACTATACATCTCCTTGCAACAACCTTACAGTGAGTTTTACTTGCCCTCATTTTTCTTCTTGCATATGTTTCCAAGTTGCTAGCATCCCTCATTGAGTATGTTAACATATTGCAAGATAATTTTATAGAGATATTCATATATTGTGTTATATATGAGAGCATCTGGATTCTTAAGATAGAATTCAGGGTGCACAGTTTTCCTTTAGTCATATGTTGATAATATATTGATGTCTGAACTAATTGCAACAACCTAGCTGAGCTGAACTTTTCACAAACATAGGCAGAGGGGTAATCACCGTTTACCAGAAGCCAATGACTCACTGAACAAAAGAATCATACAGGAATACAGAATGTCCAGACAGTTCAGATTACCCAAGATATTTTATTTCAATGCCAGCATACTGAAAATTGGTTTATTTTTCATTTTGTCAATCTCAACATAATATATTGGCCTTAAAATTCACCAGCAATGGACTAACTCACTCTCTAGTGAGTCAATGACTAAGGAATGCAACAAAAAGTTAATATCTAAAATAATATACATATATATATATATAAGGCAAAGACCTCAAGCACAATGCTACATTTGTTATGCTGTCTTTTTTATGACAATTCTAATATGTGGGTAGATGTGTCTTTCCATTTCCATTTAAATATAAAGAGCTCTCTATCTTATACATGTGAGTCAAAACTTTTGAGCACAAGATTGTCTTTCATACTTACAACTTGGCCAAATTTCTGCCTTTCTGATTCAGCAGGTCTGTCCCTTTTCCTCCCAAGAAGACCCAGTAACTCCTGTAGACTATCCTGTGCTGTTGACGCTCCCCCTGCTGACAGCATTCAATCAGGAAAATGCATTGCAAGGTCTTGAGGGAACAGTGGAAAGAAGAAACCATTTTGACAGTGTTCGTGGGAAAAGTAATAGAAACAGTAGAGGCAATTACAAGTAGAAAGAGATGGGTGACATCAGGGAACATGGTGGCAAAAGGTCTGCAATCACTAATCCACATGTCCTGGGACTGAAACCCGACCTAAGCAACAGAGAGGGAAGGCTGCAAAAGTTGTCATGGTTTTGAAGTTTATCTCATTTGCTTTTGCACTTTAAATGTTTATTTTGAAAGAACTTAAAGAAAGAACAAGAATTTCCTTGCAGCAAGGTAGCTCACATGAGATATAGGAGATCAGGATTGCATCCCTGGTCTATATCATGCAGATAAGGGACTGAAGCTGAAGGCCCCACTAACTGTCAACAGCAAGAAGTTAGTGGTCATTTCCATGATGAAGAGATTTTTCTTGTTTTGTTTTTGTTTTCTTCAGTTTGGTTTTGATATGTTTTTGGGTTTTGTTTTGTTTTTGAAATAAAATATTTTATGGTCTTTGTTAACATTTGTTTACACTTATCTGCCGACAGTTGTCAGGATAATACTACTGTCTTCTTCTGATCATGCTCTTTCAACAGCCCCCTCCACTCCCAAATACACCACTGAAAAAACAAATGAGTTAATGAACCTCAAAATTCTTTTACTCTCTAACTAACTCTATGAAAACTATAGCTTCAAAAGCCTGTGTTAGCTGTTAACAAACAGGATGACAACTATTCTCTATTTGCTACCATTAGTTTGAGGGCTAAAGGACTTAGTAATACTACATGACTAAAGGAGTTCGATAGTGTTGATGAATTTCTTAAGGATCAGGCTTTCAATTTCCATGCTTTTTTAAAACCTCAAGAAATTGCACAACAGCCCCACTTCTACAACATTCTCTCCGTGTCAAAGAAATACTGCATCTGACCTACACAGCTGTGTTCATTATGGCACAGTCCTTAATTGCATGGACACTCTGTATTCCTGTCTTGCACATCAAACAATATATTTCCCTCCCAATAGAAAGTCACAGCTCTATAGCAAATCAAGCTGGTGTTGTCATACTAAAAATATGAGCAGAGGGTGGAGCACAATGTTTATTCCATTTAAATAGTGTTACTCCGGAGAAATGGGTTTTATTCCCATCTTTGACAAAAAGACGGTAGGCAATTAAACACCCTAAGTTTTTCATAGATTATTATTGTGTTTTTCTCATTTGGTAGGCAAATCAAAGGTGGGATTTCTCATCTAGCTTTAGACATTTGCACAGTAAATATTTTGGTTGGATAAATGGCACACTATTTCTAGCCACTGTCAATAAAGTAAATGTAAACACCCTTACCTCAGTTGCAGACATTTACTGCTGTTTTGATTTCAACAGTAGAAGATGAATTTAAGAGGTGAACACCCTCAAACACAGCTGAAGACAATGTCTCTCTCTTGTCTTTCACTGTAGCAAGGATCCAGAGATCATTTGTAACAGTTAGAAAAGGCCAAGTACACCAAAGCACTCAAGCTATGCACATTTTATGCTTGCAAGCCCAAATTAGTTGGCAATTATTTGGTTATTTTCTAATCAATCATTGCTTTTACCTGTAAAATTAGTATCTTATATTTTCTATGTTTTGCACCAGTGCATTACTGCATTCTTATAAATGGCACACCTGTATATGTGAAAAAGATACGCCAAAAACCTGTGAGATATTCTGAACATCTTGGTAGAGTGATGCTTCTGTGGCACATACACCCCTTTTTATTAAGCTGTCTACATTTGTATTGCTGTTTCATAACTACCAAAAGCTTTGTTGAGGTTTGTTGCCTTTTTTTTTAATCTTTTTTTTTTTTTTTTTTTTAATCTATAGCATGTTATATTAACTATGACCAAACATTTTACAATAGGAAATATTTTCATTGAAAGTTCATGTACATCATGAGAACTGGTCAGTTGTTTTTGATGAAGCACCTTTGAAAACAGTCAAAATACAAGACTTCCATCATCAAAATAGCACCTAGTCCAGCCACAGGGTTATTCAATTCGGATACAGGAAACCCTAGTTCAATGCCCTGCTCCAGAGCAGGACAGAACAGTAACTTGAACCTGAGTCTTTCACATTCCAGCTAAATGCTCAGAAATCTTTGTTTTCCTGCCAGCTCTAATCTATGTGGAAAGAGATGAAGAGAGACCACATTAACTGCGTGTGGTTGCAATGAACAGCTTTAAATATGGCAGTAAAACTGTGAGAGTCTTAGCTTAGACATACTTGACACAAACAGCCTAGTTTTGCAAACATGACTTTAAGAAAAGGAGAAAATATGGAGCTGTTGTTTTTACAGACCATTCCTTAAATTTAACATTAAAAACCTTTGGTGGGAAAGGTAGAATCTGTCTTTTGCTGTCACAATACTCTGCTACCATCACTGAATTTTGTTTAGAATAATATGGCCTTAATGCCCCCATCTCCTGTAGAATTGCTCAGACTGGTAGTTGATTAGAGTGGAGAGAGGTGCCAGTATTATCTGTGTTAGTGCTCCAGAGGTCATCGTACACTAACAAGACCGCCCCAGTCAGGGATGACAGAATCCAGCTGTTGTGCCTTCAGCTGAATTAGAAGAATCCACTTAATGCCACAGATGTGTCTCAAAAGATTAACTATTCTAACTAGTTACTTTCCACCTCTGCAAAAGTGGCTGGCTCATCATTATTGTCCTCTTTTTAGCAGGGGCCTATGGTATACATGAAACCATTTACCTCTTTAACCTTGTGAACTGTAAGGCGCAAAATACGCATTATTTTAAATGGATAAAACAAAATTTTAACTTCACTGATTTCTGCTTAAATGTGATCTCATGTATCTCTGCAAGAAGGCAATGCTCCACTTCAAAGAAATACGTCTGCATTTTTAAAATGTTAAAATGGTTTGCTAGGTATTCTACCCTCCTCCTGTTTAGCAGCGGTGAGTCCCATTCTGAACTATAAGAGGAACAGCACAAGCACACTTGCAGTCATTTTACAGCACTGTTACAATACAGTCGGAAAAGCTGACGTCCTTACACACAGGCTAAATATTAAACAAACAAACAAACAAAAGAACTTTAAAAGTTATAATATTAAATATATTAGCTATGTTCTCCTTATAGTACTCTCTGTGCAGCCTGAAACTTTTCCCTGACTAGCTTTACACTTTCTTATATGCTGCTTTGTGTTTTGTTTTGTGGCCTGTTTCATTGGTGGTGGTGGTGGTTTTTCTTTTTACTTTTCTTTTAACAGCATGCAAGTCAACATTGCTTTTGCTTCCAGGCTGCTTGCTTGCATCTAAGTATCCGTGGGAATGTCAGCACTGTTCTAGGGCTACAGATTTATTACTTGGCCAGCAGAGGGTACTCGAGTTTTCTAATGACTTCACAAACCCAAAGGAAAACAATCATAAGGTCGAAGTATACCTATTGTTTTGTTCCATTTCCCACTGACACTAATTGCTATGGGTTATTTTATTTTTGTTGTGTTTTGGTTTTTATTTTTTTCAATTCTTGAGTGTTAAATTAGGCAGGACTGATCTCCAATTTTCTTCCATTCAAATGATCTTGCCTAATGAAAAAAAAAAGCAAAGATGTTTAAAACTTGAAGAGCTACTTATAGTTGTATGTGGTTCAAACAAGTAAAGATTGTAATGGCATTACAGTTCTTCAGGCGTTTTAACACCAAGTACACTCTTTCAAATAACATGTTTTTAGAATGCTGACGAATGAAAAGGAGAAGAGATTTTAAAAGCTCAAGAGAAAATTTTTCAATCCCGTGAGATGTGAACTTGAGAATATGAAAAAAGCTTCTGTTTTTCAATAGACATTATCATTTGCAAATTCATGGGAAGTTCTATTTCAGAAATAGATTTTTTTTTTTCTGTATTCCAATTTTGCTGATAAAGCTGATGCTTAAGATATGAACCCAGCATACATTCCTCAAAGTATTGCCTGATGATAACAGCATTAAAGTGAATGCAGAAACAGAGATATGCATTTTCTTCAGCTTGCTCCAGGAGTTAAATAAACATGTAAAGCAAGCTAGAGATGCCACAGAAAAGGTTTTCCAAGGTTTTAGGTGTTTTTATGTTGATGTTTGTTTGTTTGTTTGTTTTTCTCTTTATTACATCAACAATCCAGATCTTGCCTACAAAGTTTTCCCTAGAAAAAAGCTTCAGTGGCTGGAGATTGAGTGGGATTATGACACCACAGAAAACAGGGAAGTGAAATTTGAGCAAATAAGATGGGAAGACATCTTCAGTTATTCAGTGATTTTAGTGACATAAAGTACCATCGTGTACTCTGACTTCTTACATAACAGAAACCATGGAATTTCACCCTGTAATTCCTGTACTGTATCCAATAAAAATATGGTTGAATTACAGCACAGTATTTAGGAAGGCATCTGGTCTTGATTGTAGGAGTCTGGGCAAAATATTTCCTCCTAATACTCAGGTCATTCTAAAATGGGATGTAGGCGCCTAATTTACTTAGGCTTTTAACATTTTAATTGTGTCTTTTTAAAATGACTGTCAGGTTTAGTGTGGAACCATAACAATACACAAGTAACTTTTAGCTTAATATGCTTACAATGTTTTTTATAGAGAGGGATAACAACATGAAACTACTGAAGAGCTTTCTCTTATGCATTGTAAGAGTGTCTTCGTCTCTCATTTATCCTTTCCAAATAGTATTTTTCATCAGAAGACATAAATAATACCTTCTTGCAGGTGTAGGTTTTTGTTGGATGCAATATAAAAATAAATGAAGGCATATCAGAAACACAATAAAATATGCCCTTAACAGTTATAAGTAAAAACTATTATGATTAAAAATAGATTGATGAAAACTTTTAAATTCTGCCTGTGTAGAGGTGGTACTTTAAAAAAAAAAAAAAAAAAAAAAAAAAAAAAGGAAACAATGCTATTAGGATCCATACCTCCGTACCATAGCTTTCTTCTCTTTCTCTACATAGCTCCCAGTCATATTTCTACAGCGTTTGGACTAAATTCTTCACATTGAGCCTGGGAGATGACAAGGTGTTATATGAAGAGATCTAATATTGTTTTTTATCTGCAGTGTCAGGGTAGATGACTTTGTGTTGAGAAGCATATGTTTCCTCTGTGTGCTACAGAGTCATCTTTAAACACTACTCAGGTAGGGAAAAACTCTCTCTGTTTACTATCTTATTAGGGAACTCATTGAGGCACTGTCTTTCTCAAATGCTTCTTGTCTGTAGGTACAAAGAACAGTTACATGAGAGGCAGTGCCATCAACTTTACCATTTAATTTACACTTAGTCAGATGTGCAAGGAAAGAATACATCTTGAACATCAAATGGTCTGCAATAATACACACTTGGGAAAAAAAAAAAAAGGAAAAAAAATAAAAAACAAAACAAAACGGTGACAGGGCTTTTTCCCATTCCTATTGTTACTCCTATTGTAACTGATGTTGAGGTGAAGGCACTGCTGGAGGATTAGCCAATGCAGAGTGTGAGGAACAAAGTATTGCATCTACCCTCAGGGAAATCGGGGCAGACTACAGTTCAGTAGCTATAGGATTCATTTGGACACTGAAACACGTCATCCTCTGTCTCATCACCTTTTGCTGAGATGGCCTCATCCCCTTGCTCACCGTGTGGTGATGGCCACCTGTGACCAAGTCTGCATCCTGCATGCATCCAGGGAGGGACACTGGGTATTAGCTGGGTTGGACTGCCATGCACAGCTATGTGGCTGCCCAACTGGAGTTTTCTCTGCATGAGCAGGGCAAAAGAGCCAGGGGTACCTCTGCCTGTGCAGGGAAGAGAATAAGCACATCAGTCAATAAGGTGCACTTCCTAGATGGTAGTGGGGAAAAAAAAAAAAAAAAAAAAAGAAAGAAAAAGAAAAAAAAGAGAGAGAGAGAGAGAATGGATGATGTGCCTTTAGGTAAAAATTAGTAGGTGACAGAAAACACAAATCTGTACAAAAAGTAATGTGGACATGTAAATTATAGATTAAAGGAGAAATTTTCAATATATAAAACAAGTTGCTAAAAGATCCCTAACCACAAACATCCTAACTATCATTTAAAATGGAAGAAGAAGTCAAGGTTTTCTGTAATTTACTGACATTTTTGAGGATTTGGTAAACGTTTTTCTTTGGGAATTGCTAGGGAATGTTATGTCACCATTTGATCAGAAGAAAGAATATGATTGTAGAACAGAGGGAATGTTTCTTGTTTACTTTGTTAAAATCAGTAAGAAAGTAGCATGTTAAATTGGAAAATAAGACAGCTTAAAATGTTAGCTCAATAAAAACCATCATATATTGTTTATGGATTGCAGAGAGGGTTTATTACTATTATTTTTTAATTGTTCCTGTATTACTTGTGGGTATAGTTTATGCAGTTATGTTGTCAGGCTTCTGATAATAGGAAGAACTGTTTGTTTAGACTGTGCAGCTCTTCACTTTAATTCACTCTGGCTCCAGTGTGACATGTTAAAACTACTATCAATGGAAAATCCAAATTTCCTAGAAAGACTTAAAAGAGCAACCTCGGTGAACTGAAATTATCTCCTCTTAAAGCTGATTACCTTAGTATACTTAAGAAAGTGGTGCTATAGGAAATCTGTTTCTTTAGACTCTCTTCTACTTCATTAAATGCCTTAGGTTAATATGAATAATTGTTGTTTGCTTTTATTACACCTTTTTTATTATTCATTTGCATGCCTGTGAAAGGACATAAAACTAAAATAATCCAACAAATTAGGAGTAATTTTTTTAGATGGGCATTCATAATTTAAATATATATATATATATATATTTTCACCTTTGAGTTTATTTTATTAAAAAGAAAGTACTGTGAGGTTTCCATTTAATAGGAAGCATTAAAGCATTAATGAGTCTCCCAGGGCACTTATGGCAAGTAAATATGGAATGTTTCCAAAATTAAATATATTCTACTATATTCTGTTACCTAAAGAATGGATTTTGGAAAAATATGCACCAAAGGATACTACTTATGAAAGCAACAAACAATTCTGCATTCTATGCCATCTTATTTCAAAAGAGATCGTTATCATTAATATCATTAGCAGGTAGGGCAGGGTGACAATTTCTCCCAGTCTCCAAGAATGGGCTTAGAGTAGACTCTATTTTGACTGACTGTACTTTAGGCAACTATTTTAAAGTCCCACATCCCAAGGATTTTATGACCTCACAGGAGCAGCCTTTTATTAGGGCCAACCTGGGAGACAAATCAAGACTTTCTCTTACTCTAAAGCCTACAGTCTTTAGTGTAACCCATGATCTGGGAAACGTGCTACCAAATCCTGGGATAAAGGTGAGAAAAAGATGAGGAGGATATACCTTGGGGGGGGGGGGAGGGGGAGGAGGATTTCTTAACACAGCTCACTGTCAAGCTGCAAGTTATATAAGCTGCAAGTCATATTCCACTTTTTTTTTCTTTTCTTTTTTTTTTTTTAATTTGCAAATTAGGCACTGGTTTCCCACACCTATTAAGAGAATCATTTCCCTTTTAGCGGTATTTAGTTCCTCTAACCTTATCGCATGATTCAGTCAGGAGTATACAGCCTCCCCCACACCCATTCAGACTGGAGTTGTATTCATCCTCATCAAAACATGTATTATTAAAACACTGCCAAATGCATTTTCTCTCAACAACCTTTTATTTGGTTGGTTTTAGCCACTGCATGTAAACAATTCATTCAGGAAAGTAAATACGTAATTGTAGAGAAAAGTTCTTTTGTTGTTGTTGTTGCTTTCAAATGAATGAACGATAGGTCAGTATTCCCAAACTCATCCTAATCCTGGATTATCCACATGGAAAGTAACCACCACTCTCTGACGTTACCTATTTAGTAAAAGCCAAAAAAAAAAATAATAATAATAATGCAAAGGTTTTGAAGAAAGTATTTTATATACTATTTTCTTTCCTATTGTAATGGAAACAAAGAAAAACACTGCCACAGCAGATAAACCTTAAATCAAAGCAAAGACATTTTTTTCTGCAAGCAACCATAATCACTTGCATATCATCTCAATTTGCTTGTCTGTTACTTGCCCCCACTCTCATTTGTTGAACCCTTTGGAAAAATGATTCATTGACAAAAAATCAGAAAAATTAATTCTCTGCATAGTATGATAATTTTAGTAACCATTGCAGTAACACTATTCCTTATCCAAGACTTTGCTTATAGAGTCTTCCTTTTTCTATATAAAGCTATTGATTATATTGTAAGCAGTTTGCTATGCTGGATATCACCCCTCTAGATGAGCTAGTTTTGTAATACTTTCCTTATAAATGTCAACACTGATATGCTGGAGGAAAAAAAAAAAAGGTGTAGAAAGACTGTTAAAGAATAACATAGCTATAAGAACAGTTACACAAAAGTGTTTTCTCTGTGTTATTATTTAGAGGTCAGCTAAAGGTCTGCAGCCAGATAGTTGCAACTCACCTTAAACTTTTTTATTTTAGTCTTGATTACGCAGGATGTTCTAAATAACCAAAATTCTTTTAAGGAAAAAAATCTCTGTAAGCCCTTGGACATAAAGCCATCTTTCAAAAAGGTATAACAGTTAATTGCATAGGAAAATAATCCCTCTTATTAGTGCCACCTTTTGGTTATACTCTTGCCTCTGCTCTAAGAATGACAATAGCACATCCTAATATGTGTACTTTTCTATATTAGTATGCTTCTCGGTATCATGGTAATGGATAAATTGATTGATTTCCTGTGCTTGGTATGCTTTGTATAAGAAGGGCCACACCATTTTTGCCCCTATGAAATGTTGATCAACAATTATAATAATTTGTTTCAAACTCTTCTGACTATTCT
This sequence comes from Cygnus olor, assembly GCF_009769625.2. Lineage (NCBI taxonomy): Eukaryota > Metazoa > Chordata > Aves > Anseriformes > Anatidae > Cygnus > Cygnus olor. The sequence continues at coordinate 24,862,308 of NC_049172.1, forward strand.
TATATTTCATCCCAATAACATGCAATGGTCAGCTTAACCAGTCATGAAAGATTTTCTTTTTAGATTAAGAACAATCATCTTTTTGAACAAGAAAATTATATGAAAAGGAATCAAAACAACCTGCAACATAAGAAAAGTTGAGAACACAAGAAAGTTCAGAAGTTATCTTGAAAGATATGGTCTAGTATGGGATATGCAGGCTTAACTGCTCCCTGTTGTTTAGATGGACAAGCCTAGAATCAGTTGCAAATTAATGTTTCCAGTATCCCATATTTCTGTTTTTATAATTTGCACCCATTAGTTAAATTCTATGTTCTTGTAAAAAACCTGCAACAAATACTGCAGCAAATCCTGATTTTTTCAGGAAAAAATGTAGACTAGACTAGAGTAATTTATTTATGGAAATGCTATTTGGCTTTAGTAATTTTTTAGTAATGTTTTTTGAAAAATTTTGTGGGTGCACACATAAGCATACTACATTTATATACATATATAAGAAAGTATGCATTCTTATGAGCTGTGTAAAACTGAACTTTGTGTGGAATGTTGCCAAACCAATGTAAGAAATAAGATTTCTAAAACATATTAGAAATTAGAATCTAGTTGAGTTCTGAATAGTAGATTTAAAGTTACAGACATCAAGAATCAGATAAATGCAGATGAACAATGTCCTGACTCTGAAGGTTACTCCTCTCCTCACCTCATCTTGTCTCACTTCGACTAACCCTTCCCTTCCCTTCCCTTCCCTTCCCTTCCCTTCCCTTCCCTTCCCTTCCCTTCCCTTCCCTTCCCTTCCCTTCCCTTCCCTTCCCTTCCCTTCCCTTCCCTTCCCTTCCCTTCCCTTCCCTTCCCTTCCCTTCCCTTCCCTTCCCTTCCCTTCCCTTCCCTTCCCTTCCCTTCCCTTCCCTTCCCTTCCCTTCCCTTCCCTTCCCTTCCCTTCCCTTCCCCTTCCCTTCCCCTTCCCTTCCCTTCCCCTCCCTTCCCCTTTCCCTTTCCCTTCCCTTCCCCTTTCCCTTCCCTTCCCTTCCCTTCCCTTCCCTTCCCTTCCCTTCCCTTCCCTTCCCTTCCCTTCCCTTCCCTTCCCTTCCCTTCCCTTCCCTTCCCTTCCCTTCCCTTCCCTTCCCTTCCCTTCCCTTCCCTTCCCTTCCCTTCCCTTCCCTTCCCTTCCCTTCCCTTCCCTTCCCTTCCCTTCCCTTCCCTTCCCTTCCCTTCCCTTCCCCTTCCCCTTCCCTTCCCCTTCCCCTTCCCTTCCCTTCCCTTCCCTTCCCTTCCCTTCCCCTTTCCCTTTCCCTTCCCCTCCCTTTCCCTTCCCCTCCCTTCCCTTCCCTTCCCTTCCCTTCCCTTCCCTTCCCTTCCCTTCCCTTCCCTTCCCTTCCCTTCCCTTCCCTTCCCTTCCCTTCCCTTCCCTTCCCTTCCCTTCCCTTCCCTTCCCTTCCCTTCCCTTCCCTTCCCTTCCCTTCCCTTCCCTTCCCTTCCCTTCCCCTTCCCCTTCCCCTTCCCCTTCCCCTTCCCCTTCCCCTTCCCCTTCCCCTTCCCCTTCCCTTTCCCTTCCCCTTCCCTTCCCTTCCCTTCCCTTCCCTTCCCTTCCCTTCCCTTCCCTTCCCTTCCCTTCCCTTCCCTTCCCTTCCCTTCCCTTCCCTTCCCTTCCCTTCCCTTCCCTTCCCTTCCCTTCCCTTCCCTTCCCTTCCCTTTTTTCCCTTTCCCTTTCCCTTCTCTTTTCCTTTCCCTTCTTTCTTACAAAATCTGGTGTATCTGGGTGTTTGTACATTTTGAGAAAGCTTTCCCAAGTCCTTAGATGCGACAGTGGGAACTGGTTGTTGTTGTTGTTTTGTTTCGTTTTGTTTTGTTTTGTTTTTTGATTGTTTGTTTTTGTTGTTTGGTTTGTTTGTTTGTTTGTTAAAAAAAAAAAAAAAAAAGAGCAAAGGAAGGGCACATGGAACTTCAAATCTGAAGTGATGCAGCAGCAAGTGATGGCTGGTGACACCTGAAAGTGACAGGACTGTTGATTATCATCAAGCAAGTTGCCTAAATTTTAGACAGACCAGGAAACATGTTCACTCAATTCTTGTGGGCTTTTTTGAGACTAAATAAAATGTGTTTTATTGCATGTTTTGACATCCTTTAAATTTGCAGCTCTGGCATACCTGTGTTGATGACCTTAGTAACTGTGGTAAAGACCTTTGCACACAGTTCTGTGTAAATGAAGTCAGGGCTAGTTCACAAAAGTGTTGGTGTGTTACTTTGAGCTAATTCATGCCTGACTTAGTAGTTCCTAAACTCCATAGATGTAGATGAGAAAATAACACAGTCATTCTGGTGTAATATCTGAGTAGTCTGGGACTGACCTCCTAGAGGAAGACTGGATTTCTATTGTGTGGACATTTGCGGTTGAAGCTAAGGCTTCCAGAAATGGGAAAGTCTGAGAACAGCTGGAATACAGTTCCACAGATGCTGTGATAGCATCCAGAAATATCTGTGGTATGACTGAAATGGTTGAGGGGTGATGAGGCAATATTCTGCAGTTATTACAATCTTCTTTTTCCTGTACCTCATCTTAACTCCTTGCTGAAACAGAACTCGGGGTTCTGTTGTTTCACAGTATTTCAAAAAGTAAGATATAGGATTAGACCTCAACATTGCTGTAAGGAAATATCTGAAAAAAAATATCTTGCAGTCAACACAGGAAACATTTTAAAAATATAAAATTTGTAAATGCTATTTAAAATAACTTTAATTAGAACATTCTGGGCAATAGATTTACTAGTATCCATTCTTTAAAATGTTGTAGAGATGTTCAATATTTAAATTTAAATGCATATTTGAGCATAACAAATACATTCCTATATGCTTAATTGGTATAGTCCTGTCCAATCCATTCAGACTTCTCATTCTCCAGCCTCACGAATAATCATAGCATACAGTCATTTGGCTTCTTCCAAGCTTGGGAAAAACAAAACAAAACAAAACAAAACAAACAAACAAAAAACAGCAGAATTCTCAATTCTTTTCAAATTCTTTTGATCCCTTCTGACAAAGTATCTAGGCCACCAAAACCAGCAATATTGCAGTCCGTGTGCTAATAGCTGCCTGGGCTTCAGTAACATGAGTGCAAACATTTGCAGTGTTAGAAGACACATCTTCAAGTCTTGTTCAGCTGAGGGTGCCGTTACAGTTATAGGCATGAGAGCTGGTTTGGTAGCTCTTTCCACCTACATTTGTAATTTTGCAGTCCTTCCTACAATTAGCTCACACGCCTGGGCAATCACTTACTACTGAGATCTCTAATGCCATTTTAGAGTATGTTCTATAACCACTCCATCCAACTTCTAGATGTTTTTTGGCCTGTTTGAGCTATCTTGTACTGTCCAGCCAAAGTATAGAAACTCAGTTTCTAGTCCACATCTGAAGCTAACATCTTTTTCCTTCCTGTGGGTTGAACGAAGTCAGGATAAAGCCTGTGAATTACATGATCAATCTCAAGTCACTAGCCTTAATTTCCTTTAACTTTCGCTAGTATCCTTTACATTATCTGATTTTATATGATTATTTAACAACTGTTAGCCTTCAGAGGGTTGAGTGGATTTAAATCTTCATTATTAATGAAAGAATGGCTCAATATTTCTAATTCTTTTATTTCTGAGATACTCCATCCAGTTATTCTGTCAGCTTTAGAGCTTTCTGATGAATCAAAGAAGCTTTACTTTTGCCTAGGTCCTTCCCCTATGTTTGTGTCAAATTTATTCTCAGTCTTTAATACAGGGATATTAACATGAAGCTATTCAATTATTTCTAATGTTTATAGATTTCTGATAATTTAGAGAACTTTTGTTCTACTTTAATTTCTATTAAAATAATAATAAATAAAAAAAATACCCGGTCAAGATTTGAATATGAATGGAAACTGAACATTTGTCAGCAGAGAAAGAGTTAAATGAAATACAGTTAAATGGAATAAAAGGTACGCTGCTGAAGTGTGTAAACACAATAACCCAGTGGAAATTCAGTTTGGTAGGTGTTATACAAACCTCCCAACAAGTCAGTTGTGTTGCTATAAGACACTGCCTAAGTTCTTATTAAAAGTTTTGGCCCTGGTGTTTGAGGTCAGATCCCAAGAGACCGTTTGATTCCAGATCCAGAAGCAGATTTTAGCCTGCATTTTCTCAATACTTATATCAATTTCCAGGAAAAGAAATCGGACTTTAGGACTTTAAAACAAAACAAAACAAAACAAAACAAAATCTTACTTTGAATAGAAAAGAGGGGAGAGAGCACAGTGCACAGCATTAGCAGTGGTACCCTTCACTGCAGAAGGTGTTGCTCAGTGGTTTAACTTGAATTACACCTGGTCAAACCTCATCATACATCCCACCAACCCACCTATGCTTTTGGAATAGCATGGAGTATGGAAGCGGGCTGAGAGGCAGCTGGTTACCACACCACCAGGTCTCACATGAAATGCTTTGGAGGAGATGGCGCAGATTTTGCATACTGCCTGCTCTTCTAAAATGCAGTACTGGTCCTCTAAAACTAAGCAGACCTCTGTGATACACAACTCTCTCCCTTCCTCCCACAAGCATAAAGCTTTCTGGCAGGCTGAGAACAAGAGAAAGACTGAGGCTGGGTATGCAGATGAATACACTACTTGGGGGAAGGAAGGAAAAAAAAAAAAGGCAAGCCTCCCTTAGTCAGAGGGCTCCTGCAGCTCTGCAGCACTGAAGCAGACAGTATAGCACTGATACTTGGCCTAATGGAAGTAAATTTCCTTCTAGCCCACCCTCACTTAGATGCTGGTCAGTTGGCCCTTGTCCTGCTTCTAGCATGTGGCCAATTATGAATATTTCCTGGAATTTTTGTTATAATCTTAAAACAGAGGTCAGCACAAGAAAACAGTCTTTGTATCAGTCCTTTTCCCTTCAGAATTAAAGCTTCTTTGTTAGTTTTCAAGAACCTGAACATGTAAGATTTACTTTCCCTATCTTCAAAGCCTGGCCATTTGGCACACCATAATGGTCCTGTGAGCTCTCCAGCTGAGTAATCTCAAAGCAACTCTGTTAATTTACTCACTGTCTGTCTCCTCTAGCTGACTGAACCACAACAAACTGTGCCCCACACCTTTTGAAAGAGACACAGTAATAGAGGAGAGGCAATGATATTTCATAACCTTGAAGTGTCAACAGAAGCATCTGCATTGGTACTGGAGCTTGCAGGCTTTAAGCCAGCACAGTATCGACAGCTGGAACTAACTCCCACTGAAAATGCTGCCCTCAAGTTGCAACAACCACATCGAAACAAACACTGGAAATCAGAAAGAGGCAGTTATGAAAATGACCTCTGTCACCTGACATCTGTATGGGAGTACATGTTGTACCTGCACCATCTGTGGATAAAGCTTCACTGTAATTTAAAGTGTAAAAGCCATCATACTTTTCTGTCAGGAGTCAGGACTCCCCAGTGTACACTAATATGTAAAATGCTTTGTTGCTATGAGGTCCTATTGTATGTGCACATATGTCAGCCTTTACTGAGGCCCACTAAGTCATTGTCAGGCAGATGTTGTTTTGCCAGGTGTGCTTTTGTAAAACTTACAGCTGGATAACTTTCCTCCAGAGGGGAGTTTTAAATTGGAGATGGGCAAACCTCAAAGGGTTTAGAGGTTCTATTAAATAAGCATCTAAAAGTCTGAATACTTATCTGAACCAAATCCCGCCCCCCAAAATAAGGCTATGAAATAGAATAGAACTGCTCTGTTGGAAGGGACCCACAAAGATCATCGAGTCCAAGCACAGAATAGTTCAGGCTGTAGGCCTGGAAGAAGTCTCTCTTCCAACTTTTCTTGTGAGTATCACAAAGATGGTGGTTTTTTTTTTTCTCCCAAGATTAACATATTAAATTTATAGGTTATTTTAAATCTGACTTTAGCAAGTCACCATATTTGACTTCAGTTTTGCATAAAGCTTTAGATCTGTTTTATTTTTGCCAAACCGTTTGCCTAAACCTAGTTTAAAACCTTGACCATATTGTAGCCAATTTTAATCTCTCGTTATTTTTTAAATAAAAAAGCAAGTTTGCTTGTCTGGCTTGTGCATCTAACAAAATATGTTTAATGCAAGAAGCAGAAAATCTGTATAGAAATAAGGATTTAATTTACCCATATATTTCAACAGGAGAAATGGGACATTGCTGCCAATACAAAGGTACAAACATCCTCTTTTCATTCTTTTCTGAGAGAATACTAAATTTTGGGGGTAGCTCAATAAAACACCTCACCTTTCTGTAATAAAACACTAAACAGAGAAGAGGCTAAGTTTTTGATAGGTCTTATTAACTTTCACTTGAAGGGTGATTTGGAAGGTTGGATGTTGTTTTCTGCAGAATTGTTTCCTTTTACTTTTTCACAACAACAACAAATATAATCCTTCCTGTTTCATGTGGTAAACATTTTGAGTGCTTGACAGATTGCAAGTGATTTTTGCTAGACAATAATAAAGGTTTGCCCTGATGACTGGAATTATGGGAATAATTTGTAATGGATTATTCATTAAACAAGTATGGTTTAGTTGTTCATCTGAAAATATCCCCCAAGAGGAAACAGAAAGAGAGGTTAGTATCAAGGTTGGTAGAGAATTATCCTTATGTCAGTGGAATGATTCAAAATAATTCTCTCCAGTTATTATTTATGATTCTGTGTTGGTAACATCTGATGTTATTGCTTCATGGATAATCATTAAGATCTTAAAATCAGACAAGTAGTGTGATTTTTTTCTGTAAATAAATAAATTTTTGTCTACAGGAAGAGTTATTTCTCAAAAGTATATGAAAATTTCACACAAAAAGTCTCAAATAGCTGAAATTATTTATTGTGAAATGTTAGCAAACATTTGCAGAATATTTTTGTAGAATGGAATCAATTCAGCTAGAATCATAATAGAGTGCATTAACTTAATCAGAATGAGTAAAAATACAATGATTTCTACAGGACATGAAACATCAGTGGAAGAACAATCTGGAAACAATATAAATGTGCAAATACAAATTGCTCAGTTCTATGTACTTTTGGTTATGTATACCTTTTCAATAGGTCCTAAATAGACATTATAGGATGTTCTATATTTTGATACACTATTTCTCAAAACCCTCAATACTACTACCATTCATTAACCTCTACTTACCATATTAACTGTATATGGATGGCCGAGTACTCTATAAGCCCTTCTCATCTGACTGATACACCGCACTGGGTATTTTAGCATTCGCTTCATTAATGCTGAAAGAAATATGAAATCTGAATAAAGATACATCAGAAAGGACTGAAGGGCTGTGAAAAAAACACAAAACAAACTAGACCAAAACAAAACCAGTTAACATTCCAATAACTGCTTTGCTTTCAGATGAGGATATACCTCCAAAAGCAGCTAGTGCACTGTGTGGTTCTGAGCTCATGATCACTCTGCAAGGATTTGTTACTTTCTTTCTTGCAAAAGCACTAGGCAAGACAGAACTTAAGTAGATGAAGAGGATGTTTCAGCAGCTAATAAACAGAAACCTCTAAAAACAACTCTGCAGCCAGGCAATATTTTGAAGAAATCACTGCTCTCTAGAAAATTATTGTATAAGATTTGCTTATCAAATTAACCAAATTGCTTTAAAATATTTTCCTAAGAGACAAAAAACACCTTGGTGAGAATCTTAGGATAAAAAGGAAAAAACAAGGTATGCTTTCAATATAAAAATATTTTCATGTGTATGAATTCATGAGTTCTTCTCACAGCCTACACTAGCCTGCAGAAATTTTTTGTCTTCAACCAGAGCCCAGTTTAAATTAAAGCTGGAAAGATGATTATTGTAAAAATGTAGAGCTCTTCAGAACTGCATTTTACTTTTGAACTTCAGAATGAACTCATGCACAACTTCATCACTAACCTTCATACTAACCCCCCCAATCACATATACTTCATACTAGCCCCCCCATAACTCCGTGATGCTAAATCTGAAGTCTAAAATGAACCCTAGATTTTAAAGAAAACCAACTTACATCTGCTGAATTACAATTCTGAGTTTAGTATTGCTAGATAATTTGGGCTGATTTTATTTCACAGCTACATGTTCACCAAACTTCAGTTAAAGGAAGCCTATGTTCAACAGTTTGTAAAAAATATAGAAAACATTTCAGTTGGTCAGGCTTGCATTCTAAAACTTAAAGATTCAAATGGCTTTAAGTTTTGTTGCCAGCTCTGTATGCAACTGTGGTAATTCATTATTAATCAGAATGTGAGGCTTGGGAGTACATTCAATAATCTGCATGTGATTCAGGTATTTCACTACCCACATTGGTGTTATCTCACTTTATATATATTATATATATTTCACTTTATACCTAACTGTAATACTTGGGTTGGTGATGTACAGTTAATTTTTGAAGGTTGGGGTCTGACAGTGTTGTTTAGAAGACATAGAAAGGGTTATATTTGCCTTTGGAATAAATTATCGTGATAATTTGTGAGAAATAGACATCTTTACTGATAAAGAGGTCTAGATAATTTTCTTAGTTGTAATCTTATTAGTTCCAATTTATTAAAGCTTCCTCTTCTACAGGATATATTGCAAATCCAATGATGAACTGGATTGTTCACAGCAAAGCTTTATCAAAAACTTCGTGTCTAATTTCTCTTTCAGTAGCTACACTTTGTCACAAAAGTAAGGCAATCCATTAAGTATTTGTGTGTGTGTATATATAAACACAGTTCTTATGAAAGGTGATGGACTGACAGCTGTATAAAACAACATGTTTGTGTTCTTATACTGAAAAAATGCACCAATCATATTTTCTTCCTTTACAGTTCTTTTCAGAGCTGGCCTTTATTTTTAAATGAATAGTGAACTTCAAGATAAGACTATATTTTCAAACATAAAAGGGCTTTCCTTATCTCGTTTCCTGACACTCTGCTTTAGCTGTTTTTTTCTTTAAAAAAAAAAAATAAAAAAATCATTTGACCTTTTAACTAGAATTGGAGATAGAGCATCACGAAGCCCCGTGGAGCTGACAGTCAGTTGATCAAATAAATTTCAGTTGTTCTATCTGTATCTTAATGTACTGGGATTAGAAAAAAAAAAAAAGTGTCAAGTTTGAATAGCATCAATCTGTCTTTCTGTTATTTATGGAGAAAATATTCTGATTGTCACAGAAATCCTTGATAAAATTAACTGACATATAAAAGAGTGTTTTTTCGCTTGTGGTTTTACCCTATATAAAGTCAAAAAAGCTATGGAAACCTCGATCTTTTTTCAGAATGTTATTAAAAACAACATAAAACAAAACAAAACATGGGAACTTAGCTCGTTGGCTTAGAAATTAGCTCAACCATAAATATGTGTGCACTTGCTAAAATAATTGTCTCCTTCTGGTATTTTCCATAAAATATTCCTCTACTGTCTAAATCAGTGTAGGTAAATCAGCTATCTTTTAAGTAGACCTGATGGCAATTAAATTTGATGAATAGCTGCTGCGATTCCAAGGTATTACTCTTTGCTTCTTTCAACCTTGCTATTAATATGAATTTTCAATCCAAACACAATGTTGTAAAACATTACGGAATCTGAAGACAGCCAGAAGATGTTCAAGAAGACAAAATGAGAGTAAAGGTCATAGATATCCTTTTAAAAAGTTGAATAAAAATGAATCAAGGGCCAAGAAGATCAGACAGAAGAACTTCATCTTCACTTTAACCAGACTTGGGGGTTAGTCTTTGTCAAGCAGTGATAAAATGGATTAGATATGCTGGCAGTGTGGTCAAGATGATTCAGGTCTTCCTCTTGTGACAGATTCCCTGGATTTATGTTACGCACAAAATTTTTGTTCAGATAAACTTAGTTTAAAAATGCAGCCTTACAGTTTAATCATGCCTGATACTTGCAATTTAGCTTAAAATGTACTGCAGTATAAAATGCAGACCACTAGGGGTCCGAGCATTCGGTTATCTGTGTATTATTGTCCATCTACACAACCTCCAAAGAAGTTTAAAGGAAACACCTTGAGACTTGTGTGGATTTTTATTAACCCTGCACTGTGAATTGATGGGGTGCTGGTGAAAAACAAACATAGGCAGAGAAAACATAAGGTCTGCTTCGCACAAGAGCTCTTTATTGACAGTTTATGACATAGACTTGGAATGGCCCAATATTGCTCCTATGACCTTCACCTCCCAAACCTTATAGGCATTTTGAGGCTTTGTTCACCCCATGAGGGCCTGCCTAGCTTTGCCATTGCAACGTTCTCCTCTGTATAGTTCTGAAAATTAATTGTGAGCACCAGAGACAATTCCACATTCTTTTTGCCATCTCTTGACCTAAATTTCTGCCAGGTTCACTTTCATAATCTACACACAGACCTAGCTCAGGCATGTACCAAATTACACATGGCAGATTAGTAATGGGGTCTAAAGCTAACTAAAAACTTGAGCTGGCACCCCAATTCTGCACCCACGTTGGTTCAAATTCATGATAGGTTGTAACTGAGAAAAGGACTTTTTTTTTTTTTTCTTTCCCCAAGGTTAAGAGGTATTACAAGT